>NC_084621.1:48851977-49021977 GCF_033978795.1 Nerophis ophidion | reverse complement strand
TTGAACAACTTTATTGCTGATAATAGAGGAAATCTATTGGTTTTGTTCATGTTCAATAGCGCTTTTTCTATTGGTATTTGTATTGCTCCAGTTTTATTGTAAAAATGCTCATTGTCATTACTATATTATTTATTTCACTAACTGCTTATTTGCTGTCACTTTTACGATCATATTTGTACATATTATGTATGTGCGGGTGTTGTTCTATTTTTGTTGTTGTTATTGTTGTATTTGCTGTTGTTTTTGTCTCTCTGTCTAATCCCCCTCTTATCCCCACAATTTCCCCCTCTGTCTTCCTTTTTTTCTCTTTCTATCCCCTCCTGCTCGGGCCCGGCTGCACAAAATGATAATATAAATACATTTAATAAAGTCATATTCAAATAAGACCACAAGAGAAGTATCTTACACTTCTCTTTTGTAAAGTAAATCTGAACAGCCGATATGGGCATCTACATCAACTATATGATTTGCCTGAGAAGCTGGACAGGACAAAAAAATAAGAAAAAATAAAAAATAAACAAAAAGCTACAAGCACAACATTTTGGGTTAGTACTACTATTAAGGTACAGTTGAGAAATATAAATCATTGACGGCCCTGCGATGAGGTGGTGACTTGTCTAGAGCAGTGTTTTTCAACTGCTGTGCCCAGCACACTCGTGTGCCATGAGATATTGGTCCAAAAAATATTTATTGCAAATCAATAATAAGAAAATTGAAGTCATTAGAAAGGAGATTAAAGACAATGCATCCCAGCTACAACTGGGTTCTATTAACACTGATACGATTGTCTATACGGCGGATACTGCCCTCCAAAATAGTTTCTCTCATTTTGAGGATATAACATTAGAGGAATTGTTACAACGTGTAAATGGAATGAAACAAACAACATATTTACTTGACCCTCTTCCTGCGAAACTGATCAAGGAGCTCTTTGTATTATTAGGTCCATCAGTGCTAAATATTATAAACTTATCACTTTCGTCGGGCACTGTTCCCCTAGCATTCAAAAAAGCGGTTATTCATCCTCTTCTTAAAAGACCTAACCTCGATCCTGACCTCATGGTAAACTACCGACCGGTGTCTCACCTTCCTTTTATTTAAAAAATCCTCGAAAAAATTGTTGCGGAACAGTTAAATGAACACTTAGCATCTAACAATCTATGTGAAACCTTTCAATCCGGTTTCAGGGCAAATCACACCACGGAGACAGCCCTCGCAAAAATGACCAATAATCTATTGCTAACGATGGATTCTGATGCGTCATCTATGTTGCTGCTCCTCGATCTTAGCGCTGCCTTCGATACCGTCGATCATAATATTTTATTAGAACGTATCAAAACACGAATTGGTATGTCAGACTTAGCCCTGTCTTGGTTTAACTCTTATCTTACTGATAGGATGCAGTGCGACTCCCATAACAATGTGACCTCGGACTACGTTAAGGTAACGTGTGGAGTTCCCCAGGGTTCGGTCCTTGGCCCTGCACTCTTCAGCATCTACATGCTGCCGCTAGGTGACATCATACGCAAATACGGTATTAGCTTTCACTGTTATGCTGATGACACCCAACTCTACATGCCCCTAAAGCTGACCAACACACCGGATTGTAGTCAGCTGGAGGCGTGTCTTAATGAAATTAAAGAATGGATGTCCGCTAACTTTTTGCAACTCAACGCCAAAAACACGGAAATGCTGATTATCGGTCCTGCTAGACACCGAACTCTATTTAATAATACAACTCTAACATTTGACAACCAAACAATTAAACAAGGCGACTCGTTAAAGAATCTGGGTATTATCTTCGACCCAACTCTCTCCTTTGAGGCACACATTAAAAGCATTACTAAAACGGCCTTCTTTCATCTCCGTAATATCGCTAAAATTCGCTCCATTCTGTCCACTAAAGACGCTGAGATCATTATCCATGCGTTTGTTACGTCTCGCCTCGATTACTGTAACGTATTATTTTCGGGTCTCCCTATGTCTAGCATTAAAAGATTACAGTTGGTACAAAATGCGGCTGCTAGACTTTTGACAAGAACAAGAAAGTTTGATCATATTACGCCCGTACTGGCTCACCTGGACTGGCTTCCTGTGCACTTAAGATGTGACTTTAAGGTTTTACTGCTTACGTATAAAATACTACACGGTCTAGCTCCATCCTATTTTGCCGATTGTATTGTACCATATGTCCCGGCAAGAAATCTGCGTTCAAAGGACTCCGGCTTATTAGTGATTCCCAAAGCCCAAGAAAAGTCTGCGGGCTATAGAACGTTTTCATTTCGGGCTCCAGTACTCTGGAATGCCCTCCCGGTAAAAGTTCGAGATGCCACCTCAGTAGAAGCATTTAGGTCTCACCTTAAAACTCATTTGTATACTCTCGCCTTTAAATAGACTCCCTTTTTAGACCAGTTGATCTGCCATTTCTTTTCTTTTTCTCCTATGTCCCACTCCGGAGTCTTTTGAACGCACATTTCTTGCCGGGACATATGGTACAATACAATCGGCAAGATAGGATGGAGCTAGACCGTGTAGTATTTTATACGTAAGTAGTAAAACCTTAAAGTCACATCTTAAGTGCACAGGAAGCCAGTGCAGGTGAGCCAGTATAGGCGTAATGTGATCAAACGTTCTTGTTCTTGTCAAAAGTCTAGCAGCCGCATTTTGTACCAACTGTAATCTTTTAATGCTAGACATGGGGAGACCCTAAAATAATACGTTACAGTAATCGAGACGAGATGTAACAAACGCATGGATAATGATCTCGGCGTCTTTAGTGGACAAAATGGAGTGAATTTTAGCGGTATTACGGAGATGAAAGAAGGCCGTTTTAGTAACGCTTTTAATGTGTGCCTCAAAGGAGAGAGTTGGGTCGAAGATAATACCCAGATTTTTTACCGAGTCACCTTGTTTTATTATTTGGTTGTCAAATGTTAAAGTGGTATTATTAAATAGAGGTCGGTGTCTAGCAGGACCGATAATCAGCATTTCCGTTTTTTTGGCGTTAAGTTGCAAAAAATTAGCGGACATCCATTGTTTAATTTCATTAAGACACGCTTCCAACTGACTACAGTCCGGCGTGTTGGTCAGCTTTAGGGGCATGTAGAGTCGGGTGTCATCAGCATAACAGTGAAAGCTAATACCGTATTTGCGTATGACGTCACCCAGCGGCAGCATCTAATCCATAATCCAAAAATAAAAGAAAGGAAAAGGGAAAGGTAAAGGTAATGGGTATGTAAAACAAAAGTAAAAACTGAACTGGCCACAAAGTGAACAGAAACAAAATACTGGACGACAGAAAAAACTTACGGCGTCCAGAAAGTAAATTTGAACAAGACATAGCAATCAACAATGTCCACACAAAGAAGGATAGCAACAACTTAAATAGTCTTGCTTGTTAACAAAAAGCAGGTGCAGGGTATACCGCTCAAAGGAAGAAATGTAACTGCTACAGTAAAAAAAAAACACCAACAAAACAGGAAGGGCCACCAAAATAACAGCGCAAAGAGAAGAACTAAAGCACTACACACAGGAAAACACAAACAAACTCAAAATAAGGCACGATGACCTGGTGGAGTTTAATTTTTTTAAGTTTTCTGCTGGTGGTGTGCCTCCGTATTTTTGAATGAAAAAAATGTGCCTTGCCTCAAAAAACGTTGATTAACACTGGTCTAGGGCATACTCTGCCTACCGCCCGAATGCAGCTCAGATAGGCTCCAGCACCCCCCAAGACCCTGAAAGGGACAAGCGGTAGACAATGGATGGATGGATGAATGGAGTCCTTGATCATGGTTTTCGCATAAACCTGCCTCAAATTACTTTTGTGTCCATTATCTGACTCACTGCGAATAAATAACAGGCTAAAAACAAAGTACTTAAGTAGTAGGAAGGGATACATATCTATGATTTTAGAGCAATGTGCTGTCATTCACCTATATTTACTTGATTGGTTAACCAACAAGTTATGCGATGTGTGCAAATAAGATTAGTAGGTCGTATTTTCTCAGGTCTCCACAACGAAACAGTAAACCTGGCTGTGTATATAATTAGATAGAGATTAAACCAAGGTCACTGCCAATGATCACAGCCAGCTGACATTTGAGCGTAGGGATGTGTGTATTGGCTTTGATTGTTGGTCGGTGGCCTGTCTGTGATTGGGTTTGTAGCAGTGCCCCTGTGCAAGTGTGCTTAGGATTGTGAGTGATAAAACAACAGTACTGTAGGAAATCCTCGAAAACATAAACAGAAATAGTGTATTATTACAGAAATTACATTGCCAGCTAATGCAAAAAATGTTTTTTTTTGTTTTTTTTTTAAGGCATCCATGTCTTTTAATGCACTTGCATTGATTATAACCCCAGTGTAAATATGCACCCCTTTGAACTTGGCAGATATCTGCAGTCGGGGTCCTGGTTGTTGGAGTGTTTGAACTTTCCTCCATCATTATCCTGTTTATTCAGTCTGCATAGGAATAATCACTTCAGCAAATGCATAGCATTTTGCAGGATTTATAGGTCAGCCTTTGCCTGCTTTTTGTATTCATATTTTGACTTATTTTGTCTAATTTTGGGTCACACAACATTCCATTGCAATTAAGATTAAAGAAGGAGAAACAAAGTAGCTCTTAAACAGTTGCAAATAGCATTTAATCAAAATCAGTGTTTAGCTTTAATATGTCCCAAGAGCAAAACTAGAACTATAATAAAGTGATGTATAAAAATAATTACATGATACTGTTTTAATGATAGAAGAGAGCTGTTTGCAATGGTTACACAGCTGCATAGAGGGCGCTAACTTTTAAATGCCGAAAGCATATTATCTCACCCTCTTCCTGTTCCGAACACGTAAACACTAATGCACGGAAAAAAACACACATGTGCCTTCGTTATGTTTGTTTTCAACTAATTACGAGCCAATATTGAATGTACAACAGCATTACTGCCAGTTATTTGTCGCTTCTCTGTAACCCATTTTGTGTATAAACACATGCTCTAGGAATAGGTCCTAATATTCCAAATGGATGACATTTTTGATTCAATTACATTTGTAACTGAGAATTATATAATTTTTGTTATTCAATCTGTTCACTGTAGGAAGAAAAAAATCATAATCGTAATCATCATCATCTTTATAAAAAATAAATACATTGAATCAAAATCTAATAAAACAGAAGAAGGTAAATAAGTAAGATTGGTTACATATGCTACCCGGTGTTGTTGCAATCTTTGTTTAAAAACATTTTGATTTTGAGCAAGTGAAATAAAGGAGCCTTATAACATTTATAAATACAGACATATAACATATAAACATATGACATGTCTAAGTTACTTCTGCCAAGAGGTTAGGTCTCCACTGTCTATTTGTTAGTTAACAATGTAGCTCTAACAATTAAGGGCAGGTTTTGATTAAACTTTCAGGAAATGTCAGAAATGAACTTAGAAACAAGTTATTACATTTTGGGGGTGATCCAGATCACCATCTGGATTCAGGACTATAAAAGTATTCTTCATAATTGGGAGATATTTTCACTGAAAAAGAAACAGGTGATGACTTATTTTCCTCAGAAATTGTCACGGCCGAGCGCATGCCAATGCACATTCTTCAATGAGCGCACCTCGTGACAAGCCCACAACCGCTCTATCAGCAGCACTTAATGCACCTGGAGCTAATGAGAGGTCCTGCCTTCATAAGCCTACTCAACCTGCTATCCAGCGCCAGAACGTAATCATCTGTTGGAGTACCGTAAGCGATCATCAAGCTTTATGCAATCTTGCTCTTTGTTGTCCTTCCTGTAGTCTGCCTTCATTCCTCGTGACGAGCTGTGCGTCTCGTCTTCCCCCACGTTCCTTCTGCTTCCCTGACTGCCTCTTGGATCTCCACCTACCGCTTGGACAAGGACCTTCAACGCCTCTCTATAGTCCCCGACTTGCTGCTTCTCACTGGTCTATGAGCCTGTCCTGCCTCTTTAGGACTTGCCTCTCGCTCAACATTATGATAACACTCAACAATGAATTCGCACATTTAGTCACACACCATACACACTCTTGGATTTTTTGTCACACTGCTTTTTGTAGTTTATACTACACCCCCTGTTGTCCGTGCCATTTACTCCCCCGTACACAACATAAATGTCTGTATAGTTTGAATCTGGCAGATAGTATAGAGAAGCATGTAATAAAAAAGCTATAGGCCTACTCAATTTTTGAAGGTTTAGACCTTTGCCATTTACTTGATCAATCCCTCAATATTTTGGGATCCTACTCCTTCTCATGTATCTACTGCATTTTGTTAGTAAAGTACTATGGCAACTGAACTCATTCCATTGGACGATGCTCTTCTTTTACCCTCATTTCCCATCTGCTTCCCATCACTCCATGTTGCTTGAAAGTTACTAAATAATAGAAGAATAATGGGTATTTTATCCGGCCATTTTTCACGCACAGTTTCACACAATTTTGCGCTCAGAGGGCTTTTCTAACTGACTGAAGAATCATCCTCGTGTTTTGCCGTTGCCTCTCCTAATAGATGCCTCACAGCTGCCCGCATGCGCCCTTCACAATTAGTTTTCATTGAATGCTATTGATCTTTACCCCCTTTCGAATTACACACACAAAAGTCTGCACCAAACCACCAAGATGTTTGTGGTAATTAGGAACTGTTCTTTGTGCCTTCTCCAATACTAATTATGTTTGGCTGCTGGTGTTTGCTCTCCTCTGTGGTTGAAAGGGGGGAAGAAATGAAAACTCCACAAGGGACAAAAAACAGAATCACTACATGCACCAGTGGAGATCTGGGGTCCTGTCACGTTTGTGCATATGTGTGTATGTGAGGGAGTGTCTGAACGCATGGCTATCCTGCCACCATGAAGCCTATGGAGAATACACCTAATAAAATAAATATGACTTGGATAAGGAAAAAAAAAGTAGAAAGTGTTTGTCCCCTGGCACGTCTCCCTCAGAGTGTGTAATCTATTGTGTTCTCCACGGCCTGGCATTTCTTCTGCATTGTTAAAGAATGTCTCCACAAATGTCTTTGTTGTATTTAATTCAAAATAAATCCTGACATTGAACGACTTTTTTCCTTAAAACAGAACAGAGGATTTACAATGAAAACAGTTAAAAAAAAAAAAAAGACAACTATAAAATTGAAAGAATGCATTACTCAATGATACCTAGGATTTAAAATGCCTGTCATCATTGGTATTATCTGCCAAATATGCTGTATGGTCACTATTACATCGTAACTACACCAGAACTTTGTTATATGAACTCTATCGGTTCTTAGACAAGGCTTACAAATAGAAATGTTTGTATAATGAAGCAAATGTCTCCAAAAGTAACAATGTAAACATGAACAAATGGGTTCCAGCATCGACAAAAGTCCATTGTTTCATTAAGTTTGCTCCCT
The DNA here is from genome assembly GCF_033978795.1 of Nerophis ophidion. Classification (NCBI taxonomy): domain Eukaryota; kingdom Metazoa; phylum Chordata; class Actinopteri; order Syngnathiformes; family Syngnathidae; genus Nerophis; species Nerophis ophidion. The sequence continues at coordinate 49,014,570 of NC_084621.1, read as the reverse complement.
TTGAACACAATTTAAAGCATCATACAATAATGAATATAAAAAAAAAAACGTAACAAGAGGTGATGGGTAAACGTTCTATTCAGTAACAAAGTCAAAACAACAACAACAAGATCAATTTGCAGCCAACCGGCCGACAAGTATCTGCGCTGTCATTAATCCTGTGGTGCAGCTAGTTTGAAATCGCAAAACTCCATATCTTTAACAGCCAGGTCGCTTAATAGATTAAGAATAAAAAACAGAATCGACTTCACCTCTTCCTGACATGCAGCTGAAAGGAGGAGAGGAAGGGAGGAGCCAGTGTCACACTCTGGATACTTCCTAAATGTTTCAAGCCACAAATTGCTTGTCCATTGCTTTCCATCCATCCATTTTCTGCCGCTTGTCCCCCACGGGGTGGCAGGGGGTGCTAGAGCCTATCCTGGCTTCACAAGGGCAGTAGGCGGGGTACACCCTGGACAAGTTGTCACCTCATCAGAGGGCCAACACAGATAAACAGACAACATTCACATTCACATTCACACACTATATGGTCAATTTAGTGTTATCCATTGCTTTCTATGGACTCATATTAAGTTAAAGCTAAAGTACCAATGATTGTCACACACACACTTGGTGTGGTGAAATTCATCCTCTGCATTTGACCCATCCCCTTGTTCACCCCCTTGGAGGTGAGGGGAGCAGTGGGCAGCAGCAGTGCCGCGCCCGGGAATCATATTTGGTGATTTAACCCCAAATTCCAACTCTTCATGCTGAGTGCCAAGCAGGGAGGTAATGGGTCCCATTTTTATTGTCTTTGGTGTCACTCGGCCGGGGTTTGAACTCACAACCTACCGATCTCAGGGCGGACACTCTAACCACTGGGCCACTGAGTAGGTGTATATTGATCAAAATGCTGTAAAAAGGCTAAACCAATCTAATACACACAAAATAGCACCTATACCGTACCATACTAACTTTATTTATGAATAGCACTGTAGCTAATGACAACACTACTGTGCTGATTGAATGAGCATAGGAGATGTACCTGCCCGCCAACAATGGATGTGCTGCCAAGAACAAAATGGATGGATAAAACGTTTGTACACTTCAACAAAACATGGAAAACAAAGCATATGTTCATTTGGTAAATGGTTCGTGAAGCTAAAAATGCAAACAGGGATGACTTTGTAAATCGCGGTATCACTCCAATATAATATAGCTACAGTATCTTCTCTCCTTTTCCCATCAAATGAACTATTGCACACTGTGTGCAATCTTTGTTTGAACTACCTTCTCTCATATTTACTCGTCCTCTAAACAGGATTGGCATGCTTATGTACAAAACAGATTTGGCTGGCATCTCTGAGTTCACTCATTCTGCCTTTTTCTCAGTATATCAGCAGTTCAACAAGACTTCGCTCTGCGGTAGAACATGCAGAAACCTCTTTCATATCTTGTCACCACAACATTTAGCTAATATTATAGCAGTTAAATTAATTGGCTCCATTGTTTGAATAATGGCTGTTTATTAGTTGTCGTTGATCAGTGTTGACCATGTCGCCAAAAAGCTACACATCCAAATACAAAACCATAACGAGTAAGTTCCAAAAGTACACCACTGAAATGGAAATATAATAAAAAAACTAAACTTTAATTCAAGTCTAAAAGTTATCAGACGTAAATGTTTTTGGACGAACTATATATATATATATATATATATATATATATATATATATATATATATATATATATATATATATATATAATACATATATATATATATATATGTCCGCAATATTTATAGTGTGATGTGGCGAGGGGTGACTGTATACAAATATTTATGAAACCCAATAGAACAACAAAAAGCTGAAGGGCAAGACTATTCCCTTCATTATTATTCTTTTTGTAACCAGTATATTCCATTTTCACTATTTTTTATATCAGAGTTACAAAAGTTACTGTCATGCAAAGTAGGAGGCTTACTCTCAGGAGGTTAAAATCTCATCACAAGGATCTGTGATACCTTAAAAGTTTTACTTCACCAATTGTGTAGTTAATTAAGTTAAGTAAATTAAAACACCGGCAATGTGTTACAACAGGTCTAATATCCTATGTACACAGGACCGCTCTGCTGTTATTACAGACCTATTGCACAAAGATCATCTTGCTTGGAAAAGTTGCCGCGACAGACATTTTAAGGTTCTAGGTTCGATTCCCACTTCTGCCATCCGAGTCACCCCAGTTGTGTCCTTGGGCAAGACACTTTACCCACCTGCTCCCAGTGCCACCCACACGAGTTTAAATGTATCTTAAATATGTAGATAAAGGGTTTCACTACGTAAAGCGCTTTGAGTCTCTAGAGACAAAGTGCTATATGAATATAATTCACTTCACTTCACTTTACTAAGACAGTGTTCATGTGCTTTTAGGAATTTGCTGCAAAAATGTTAGTCCCTCCCAAGTTTTGGACTCAACTTGGGAGACAGCATCATTCCCGGGCGTCCTGTTGAATAACCCTGCAATAGAGCACCTACTGAATATGCAGTTAAAGGGTGCACGACCTACAAAAACCCTCTAAGGTATACAGGATTTTTGACTGTACTTTCAGGGACAGATATTGACCCCTATTGTAATCTTATATCTGACAATGTGATGTGACCAAGTCTGAACACCTGGGTAAATAATTGTCTTCAAATTTCAATGGAAGTATATTGGCAGCCCATGTAAAATAGTTTACATTATAGTAAAATATAAATGACATATTAAAATTGTCATTAAAATCAAAATGTTTGTTTCCCCACACAGTTGTATTCAATTTATTTGTGTGGGAGAATATTTGCTGTTATTACATTTTCATCCGACATTTAATTATATCAGAATGTTTGACAGGTGCGGAGATGTGTCTGAGGTCTAATATGGTATAAGGTCTGTCTGGTACATCAAATTAAAAACCACAGATCCACGAGAAAAACTTTAATCCGTCACATGAAAGTTAAAAACAAAAAGTCATCTAATTATGATGAAGGCTGTCTCGCTCTTCCTTCACTTGCAGCTCGCTTGATCTCCGCCTTGTCACATATCACAAAGTGTTACTTTGATAATTACACTCCAAAGTCGTCTTCTTGGTGAAAGGCATCAAAGGTCTTGACATGACAATTTACCTTTAAGGACTTTTAACAAGGTAAGTAAGGAGTCTGCCATTTAGTGTAAAGACCAATTACAGTCTTTCATAACCCTTTGACGTTATTCTGGATTAAATAGATTCAGAACATAAGATGCTGTGGCATTCTGTCAGTCTAACTTGATTCTGTCATCGTTCAGTTTGTATGGCCGTGTGTGTGGAGGCAGGAAGTAAAGTCTGTTATTATGACACTAAGTTAGACTGATAATTAACCAATCTGTGGTTCCAAAGCGATCAATTTCTATGTACAGATTCAGTGGATAGAGAGGATGTTGTGTTTGTCAGCTGATGGAAATTAGACTTCAGGGGGAGAAGGCACAAAGAAAATGGAATGCTGATGGCCAAATGCCAAGCTGGAAAGTCTCTTGTGAGTTCCACAGTGTGTGTGATGTGTGGGTGTGGGTCCAGACCCCCAGAACAGGCCAACAGACCTTGAACATTTGGCATCTGCAGTCCAAGTGTTAAATGTGTGCATGGTCGTCGGTGTGCGTAGAGGTGTGTTGAACTTGCTTAGCATGTCACATGGACACGTGCACACTTTGTATACTTGTACACAGCATGTCAGGTTTTAGAACACACAAACAGAATTTGGATTAGTACGAACAACTGGATGCAAGTAGGTTATTAGGATGTAAGTAAGAACCCAGATCCCTTAGGCTTGTTTTTTTCTTTTATTTTTTCCTCGATGGAGACAAAAGGAAAAAACACTGCCTTCTAAGTTGTGTAGATATTATAATCAAACTAAAACAGAACACACTGACATGTTCTTACAGACTGTTCTGACTTTTCAGACAGGAGCTGTCATCGGTGAGACAGAAATAATTGTGAGCCCCCAGAAAAATATTTGCCTTCAGCTAGAGCTGTATCTGGGACAAATATTCCATATCAAGTTAGGTATGATACTTTTAGGTGGAACACTGTTGTGGGATGATACTGTGGGGGTTAAAGTAACTATCTCCCACTAAACAAATCCTAAAACATTCCATCATGACTTGGGTAGCAATCAGGTTTATAACGTGCAAGGACTGCACCACTTTAATTTGTTTGACGCACGTCAAAGAAAAAGCAATGTACAAACCTTTGTACAATATATCACTATTTTGCATGTATTTCTCAGTGAAAGAAATGAAAAAATGCAAGTACATACAACCTAAATCTAAGCTTATTCACCACTTCTTGGTGACACTCTTGTAGACCAGTGGTTCTTAACCTTTTTTCAGTGATGTACCCCCTGTGAACATGTTTTTAATTCAAGTACCCCCTAATCAGAGCAAAGCATTTTTGGTTGAAAAAAAGAGATAAAGAAGTAAAATACAGTACTATGTCATCAGTTTTTCATTTATTAAATTGTATAACAGTGCAAAATATTTTTCATTTGTAGTAATCTTTCTTGAACTATTTGGAAAAAAAGTTAAAAATAAAAAAAAACTTGTTGAAAAATAAACAAGTGATTCAATTTTAAATAAAGATTTCTACACATAGAAGTAATCATCAACTCAAAGTGCCCTCTTTGGGGATTGTAATAGAGATCCATCTGGATTCATGAACTTAATTCTAAACATTTCTTCACAAAAAAAGAAATCTTTAACATCAATATTTCTGGAACATGTCCACAAAAAAATCTAGCTGTCAACACTGAATATTGCATTGTTGCATTTCTTTTCACCGTTTATGAACTTACATTCATATTTTGTTGAATTATTATTCAATAAATATATGTATAAAGGATTTTTTAATTGTTTCTATTTTTAGAATATAGAAAAAACATCTCACATACCCCTTCGCATACCTTCAAGTACCCCCAGGGGTACGCGTACCCCCATTTGAGAACCACTGTTGTAGACGGTGGCGTCAAAGTGGGGATATTGTACCGAAGGCCCAAGCACAAGATTTGAAATATTTTTTTTTCTGTCATTTAGACATGTATGCTATAAAAAGTGACATGATAGTTCAATAGTAGGGTTGCTTGAATCAAATTAAGAATGTCCCTCCTATCAAATATATCAAAATGATTCATTCCATCTGAATAGGGACGGCGTGGCGCAGTGGTAGAGTGGCCGTGCGCAACCCGAGGGTCACTGGTTCAAATCCCACCTAGAACCAACCTCGTCACGTCCGTTGTGTCCTGAGCAAGACACTTCACCCTTGCTCCTGATGGGTGCTGGCTGGCGCCTTGCATGGCAGCTCCCTCCATCAGTGTGTGAATGTGTGTGTGAATGGGTAAATGTGGAAGTAGTGTCAAAGCGCTTTGAGTACCTTGAAGGTAGAAAAGCGCTATACAAGTACAACCCATTTAATAGCGGCAAAGCTAGCTTCGAACACCTCACTGAAACACGTCTGAATGTCATCAAAGCTCACCTTTTAGGCATTCAAACAAATTTTGGAAAATGATGAGGTGACAGACGAAATGTAAAGATATCATATATCTATCTATGGCAGCGCAGGAGAAAGCTATATAGAAGTCAGATTTTTGCATCTCTACATAGTGTAAGTGTCATGGTGCATTCAAGAACCCTCGATTAAAGTTAGAAAAATTGAGACAAATAGTAATATAATCATAACAAAAATGGCATTTTATTATGATTGGTGTTGTCCACTGATGATAATCCTACATGAATCATATAATCATAACAAAAATGGCATTTTATTACGATTGGTGTTGTCCAGTGATGATAATCCTACATGAATCAGCCAATCTTTATTTTACACTTTGAAGTCAAGGATAACTTATTGTCATGATCCGTTGCCCGGGTCATGTTTTGTTTTGTTTGGTTTCCTTAGTTGTTGGTTAGTTCTCTTTCAGCACCCTTGTTTGTGTTCTTAGTTGCCATGGGTCATTGTCATCGTAAAAATGCTTGAACCAAAATTAATGTATGTTGGAGTTCGGGTGTTGGTGGAAGGAACAGTGATAAAGTAATCTAAAATAATTTGTGTTAAAAAAGGGGGCAGAATATAAGAATATTATTTATATATATATTATTCTTGCATCTGCTCCTTTCTGATCATGGAAATGTATAAGAAACAAAAAACAATGAAAGTTTGAAATGTATATATACTGTAGCTTGTATATATGCATTTTCATGGAAGGAATAAAAATAAATGATTATGATGATGGGTGCTGATTTTTGTCACCTGCCTCTGATTAGTGGTCGGGACGCTCGCCTGCTCCAGGTCACTAATCAGAGAGCTATTTATTCCTGCCTCGCGCCACACTCTGCCTGGCAGTCTTGCTTGCTCTTCGCGACATTTACGTTAGTTTCTGTTTTCACCACGCTTTTGTATTTCCTAGTGTAAGACTTCCTCCCTGTTCGCTTCTGGTGAATATTTTGTTTGACTAGCGTCTGAGTTTTTGTACTCGTCATGCTTATTGGAATAAATCACCTTCTTACCTACACACTGCTTCGGAACGTCATCTATCTTGGGGAAACGACTACAGTAAAACCATGCAACCCCATCCATCCATCCATTTTCTACCGCTTATTCCCTTTCGGGGTCACGGGGGGCACTGGCGCCTATCTCAGCTACAATCGGGCGGAAGGCGGGGTACACCCTGGACAAGTCGCCACCTCATCGCAGGGCCAACACAGATAGACAGACAACATTCACACTCACATTCACACACTAGGGCCAATTTAGTGTTGCCAATCAACCTATCCCCAGGTGCATGTCTTTAGAAGTGGGAGGAAGCCGTAGTACCCGGAGGGAGCCCACGCATTCACGGGGAGAACATGCAAACTCCACACAGAAAGATCCCGAGCCTGGATTTGAACCCAGGACTAATCAGGACCTTCGTATTGTGAGGCAGACGCACTAACCCCTCTGCCACCGTGAAGCCCTGCAACCCCATTGTTAATCTTATTATTTGAATAATGACAGGTTATATGATCATTTAAATGCATATTCTCTCCACTTCATATTGAATTTGGTAGCACTTTTTTGGAAAAAAAAAAAAAAAATCTTTTTTTTGTATTATCAAAGGCAAACTGTGGTACGTGTACCACTAGTGGTACGCCAAATAAGTATGTAAATATTTACTGTATGTGGAGAATCATTTTTGATGATGTGTTTGCATTGAGTTCATTGTTACACTAGCCAAAAATATTAAAATATAATTGTTAAATGATACCTCTGCTTTGTTTTTAATGAATACTAAGGACAACAATGCTACAGTTGGTCATCATTGTGGCACTCGGAGAGCCAAGTGTTTTCTTAGGTGGTACTTGGTGGAAACAAGTTTGAGAACCACTAATTTAGGGGGTTTATTTAGATATGTTTGAGAAATGTTAATCCATCATTAAAAGTCAAAAGCCTAAATAAAGTTTTTACATGCTGGTTTAAAAGCTGGTTTCAACAAAATTAAGTAAATATATAGTTTTGCAGTGCATGTAAACATACCAGTGTGTTTGTATGGGGCGGTGGTGTTGGATTTATGGTTGGATGAGTTGCCCTTCGGTAATATTATTTATCGATGCCCAGAATGTGGTACTATGCCCCTGCTTGTAGAAATTGTCTTACAAATCTGATTAAATTGTGCCATTCAATTGCTGTCACTTACTGTAAAAAGCAACAATGAAGAATAGACAAATCTGAGAGTGACATTTTTACACGTGTCAAAATGGCGGTGCCTTGACGGGCTGCGGCTTACAGACGCTCATGGTTGAAAGAGAACATTTGGCAAAAATACCGGACAATTTTGAAAATTATAAGGCTGGCTTACAGCGTGGACACTCCGTGGTCACATACGACCACCAGACACTTCTGGATGGGAATAGATCGGGCTGTTTTGGACTGAAAGATGCGTGTACGTTGGACCACTTCGATAGCATGGGAATACTTCGCCAGCTACAGCCAGCGGCCTTTGACACAGCGGAGTATAGTACCAGCGGGGACCGTCAACAGAAGACACGTAAGCGGTTTGATCGGAAGCAGAAGCGGGGATGCCGAGCGGGGCTAACAACAAAGCAAAAGGCTAATCCCCAAAGAACGCCGCTTCCTTCCATGCTGCTTTCAAACGTCAGCTCCCTAGAGAACAAACTGGACTACCTGAAGCTGGATTTAATTGGAAGACGCGAGTCAGTTAGTCTGGGTGAGGAGTCAGTTAAATTAGAACTAACCAGCGCCAGGCTGGATAATCTCTACACACATAGCGACTAAACTTGAGGTGCACCATCAATCATGGAGTGATAGTTTAATAACTTATAAACGCATGCTTACCTTAGCTAAAGCTAAATATTACTCAAATCTCATCTGCCTTAAGAAAAACGATCCTAAATTTGTGTTTAGTACGGTAGCATCGCTAACCCAACAAGGGACCCAACACAGATACGACAGATACTGCCCTCCAAAATAGTTTATCTCGTTTTGATGAAATAACATTGGAAGAATTGTTACAACGTGTAAATGGAATAAAAAAAACTAGATGTTATCTTGACCCACTTTCTAGGAAAGTTATCAAGGAGCCCTTTGTATTATTAGGTCCATCAGTGCTAAATATTATAAACTTATAACTTTCCTCTGGCACTGTTCCCCTCGCATTCAAAAAAGCGGTTATTCATCCTCTCCTTAAAAGACCTAACCTCGATCCTGACCTCATGGTAAACTACCGACAGGTGTCTCACCTTCCCTTTATTTCGAAAATCATCGAAAAAATTGTTGCAGAGCAGCGAAATGAACACTTAGCGTTTAACAATCCATGTGAAAGTTTCATTTCGGTTTCAGGGCAAATCACTCCACGGAGACAGCCCTCGCAAAAGTGACTAATGATCTATTGCTAACGATGGATTCTGATGCGTCATCTATGTTGCTGCTCTTCGATCTTAGCGCTGCTTTCGATACCGTCGATCATAACATTTTATTAGAGCGTATCAAAACACTAAAGCTGACCAACACGCCAGATTGTAGTCAGCTGGAGGCGTGGCTTAACGAAATTAAACAATGGAAGTCCGCTATTTTTTTGCAACTCAACGCGAAAAACACGGAAATGATGATTATCGGTCCTGCTAGACACTGACTTCTATTTAATAATACCACTTTAACATTTGACAACCAAACAATTAAACCATGCAACTCAGTAAAGAATCTGGGTATTCGACCCAACTCTCTCGTTTGAGTCCCACATTAAAAGCTTTACTAAAACGGTCTTTTTTTATCTCCGTAATATCGTTAAAATTCGCTCCATCTTGTCCACTAACGACGCTGAGATAATTATCCATGCGTTTGTTACGTCTCGTCTCGATTACTGTAACGTATTATTTTCGGGTCTCCCCATGTATAGCATTAAACGATTACAGTTGGTACAAAATGTGGCTTCTAGACTTTTGACAAGAACAAGAAAGTTTGATCATATTACGCCTATACTGGCTCACCTGCACTGGCTTCCTGTGCACTTAAGATGTGACTTTAAGGTTTTACTACTTACGTATAAAATACTACACGGTCTATCTCCAGCCTATCTTGCCGATTATATTGTGCCATATGTCCCGGCAAGAAATCTGCGTTCAAAGAACTGCGGCTTATTAGTGATTCCCAGAGCCCAGAAAAGGTCTGCGGGCTATAGAGCGTTTTCCGTTTGGGCTCCAGTACTCTGGAATGCCCTCCCGGTAACAGTAGAAGTATTTAAGTCTCATCTTGAAACTCATCTGTATACTGTAGCCTTTAAATAGACACCCTTTTTAGACCAGTTGATCTGCCGTTTCTTTTCTTTTTCTCCTCTGTCCCCCTCTCCCTTGTGGAGGGGGTACGGTCCTGTTCCCATGGATGAAGTACTGGCTGTCCAGAGTCGGGACCCAGGATGGACCGCTCATCCAGAGCCGGGACCCAGGATGGACCGCTCGCCTGTGTATCGACTGGGGACATCTCTGCGCTGCTGATCCGCCTCTGTTTGAGATGGTTTCCTGTTGGCTCCACTTTGGACGGGACTCTCGCCTCTATATTGGATCCACTTTGGCTTGGACTCTCACGGTTATGTTAAATCCACTATGGATTGGACTTTCACAATATCATGTTAGACCCGCTCGACATCCATTGCTTTCAGTCCCCTTGGGGGGGGGGGGGGGGGGGGGGACTGAAAGCTATGGATGGTCACCGACGTCTCACTCGGGTGAGTTTTCCTTGCCCTAATGTGGGCTCCACCGAGGATGTCGTTGTGGTTTGTGCAGCCCTTAGAGACACTTGTGATTCAGGGCTATATAAATAAACATTGATTGATTGATCTATTGATTGATTGTACAGTACACCGGTATTAGTATAGTACCACGACATCCCTGCAGGACAAGGAATAGCCAAACATGTTTCACTACACACCGTAGCTCACTGGCGTCAAAATGTAAACAAACACCATTGGTAGATCTACACCTAACATCCACTGTAATGATACCAAGTAGAGGAGCAAATCTAGTCGATACTACTATTATTATATCTATTTTTGGCATCACATCTTCTTTTTTTTTTTTTTTTAAATGTATTTTATGTTTATAAATACATACTCGGGAAATATGTCCCGAGTATGTATGTATGACACATGAGGACTTTGCACATGACCAATGTATGAACCAGTAACGACTAATCTAAAGTATCAAACAACAGAAGAATAGATGTTCATTATATTTTCGCAGAAGTGGGGGCGGTAAAGCTCAGTTGGTAGAGTGGCCATGCCAACAAATTGAGTGTTCCAGGTTCGATTCCCACTTCTGCCATCCTTGTCACTGCCGTTGTGTCCTTGGGCAAGACACATTACCCATGTGCTCCCAGTGCCACCCACACTGATTTAAAAATTTTACTTAGACTTTGGGTTTCACAATGTAAAGTGCTTTGATTCAATTGGGGGAAAAGCACTATATAAATATAATTCACAATATAATTCAACAAAATAAAGTTTATTGCATGCAAAACTTTATTAAAATGCAAATAGAATTGAGGCATTTGGACACATCTTTAACTGCATTACTTCCTTAGACCTTTATATTTTTTTCAAACTAATGTTGTGTGGTATCATGTGGGATCATATAAAGTTGGCTTAAGGCTTGACCTATACCCATATTAGCACGCTGAGCCATGTAGTGGGAACTTAAAGTGCTTTACAAAGTGTTTGGGGTTAGTTTGAGGTTACACTTTTTTTTCAACTTCAAACTCTCATGTCGCTTAACTGCTACAATCTTAAAGCTGTTTGCAGAAAAAAAATACATACATGTATGTATGTATGTATATATACTATATATATATTTATATGTATATATGTATGTATATATATATATATATTTTTTTATATATACATCTATATACATATATATACATATATATATATATATGTATATATATATATATATATATATATATATATATATATATATATATACATATATATATATATATATATATATATATATATATATATATATATATATATATATATATATATAAATCACAAGGGCAGCTCAAACTGTTTTGGACACTGCGATGCCAGAATGACAAATTAAACTTGAGTGATAGTTTAAAGGAGGAAAACAACAATGAAAATATTGTGTGGTGCATTCAATAAGAATGTAAAAAAAGCATTTGTGTTATCTGTGCGTGGGGAGAAGTGGCTCAACACAGGATGACACTGAAAGGGGCTACTTACTGCAGTATGTAAAGCAACAGTGACCTCTATAGTTTGGAAAGGGTACTAGAGAATAATCGCACAAGGGCAAAGCATTAAACATACTGACTGTACTTATTATTCTCAAAAGTTACTTTAATTGGGCACAATATAACCTGTATTGAATACAAAGTATGGTGTTGGTTTTTATTTGTTATTGCAAGTTTGTTAATGGTTGACAGCAGACATTTCCCTGTGAATGCACCATGACAAAGTAAAGTAGCTACACTTCAATACAACATTTACTATAGCATTGTGACAGTCTTCATCTGTCAATCATCTTCATGGGAGAGAAGGAGAGAGTCTGACCATCTGTCTGTCACTACCGACTCTCACAATTTGCTGCAAGGGAAACCTTCAAATATTTCTGCTTGACCGTGCAGCTTCCTGACCAAAGATAGTCCCTTAGCCTCCTCGGACTGCAATGTACACATGAATGTGTGTGTTTGTGTGTGTGTGTGTTTGTTCGGATTTTTTGGAGTCAGGCCAAGAAAGAAAACATGTGTGGCCGCACCGGTTGGATAGTGATTTTGGTACCTGTTTCACCCTCAAGTGACTGTCAAACTGTCAGAGAATGGAGGTTCTGTGGAGTTTAAAATGTACCTTGCCATGTTTATATTTGCAGTTATTTTCCCCTTTGAGTGCTTACATCTTGTAGACAACAGTGTGCACACAGAGAGAGGCTGGACAAGTAAATAAGTCACACACTTCTCCCCACCTGTGGTGTGTCAAAATGCAGGGGGAGAGACAATGCACGCATGACAGAAACATCTTGTGCTTTTATTTGTGTACAACAATGTCACAATTAATCTGGATTGCTTATTTGACTTCATATTAGTTTTATGCAAATGTCTGTCTAGTGAACTGACTCTAAGAGGAGTAGAATCCCTTCTGCTGGATTTTACAGTATGTCAGTATTCTGCCGCCACAAGTTTACTTAATCAGAACTCAAAGGACCCATTGCATTTTTAGGTAAATCTCTTCAGTCGCTGTGTTTTATTGTCAATCTGTTTAATTATTGGAGATATGTTAACACAAAAGTGAATTTAGTACATTAAATGGGTATTCACAATACAATTGTCGTATTATGAATTAGCATCTGACTATTTATTGCCGTTGTAACGTAAAAAAATATTTGTGTGCAATCGTATTCAGTGCAGTTTAAATTAAATGGTAGATTTAAGCAATAATAGCCCATCATGAATGTGGCTGCCCTTTATGATTTGTGTGCAGTTATTTAAATTAATATTGCACAGTTTCATTAGAGGCACCACAGAGCGCCATATTTGCTCCTAACCAACCAACATATAATACAACATTACAACATGTGGGAAAAAATTTATTCGAATACGAATCTTGTTTCTCACGTTGTGGGATTCAGAATCGATTCTCATTTTAAAAAAACGGTTTTAATTTTTATTTATTTGTTTCAATTAACCCAACAAAACAATACACAGCAATACCATAACAATGCTATCCAATTCCAAAACCAAACCTGATCCAGCAAGACTCAGAACTACAATAAACAGAGCAATCGAAAGGAGACACAAACAAAAATGAATATTATCAACAACAGTATCAATATTAGTTATAATTTCAGCATAGTAGTGATTAAAAAACTCTCATTGACATTATCATCAGATATTTATAAAAATAAAAAAAAGAACAATAGTGTCACAGTGTCTTACACTTGCATCGCATCTCATAAGCTTGACAACACACTGTGTCCAATATTTTCACAAAGATAAAATAAAGCATATTTTTGGTTCGTTTAATAGTTAAAACAAATTTACATTATTGCAATCAGTTGATAAAATATTGTCCTTTACAATTATAAAAGCTTTTTAAAAACAAATCTACTACTCTGCTAGCATGTCAGCAGACTGGGGTAGATCCTGCTGAAATCCTAAATGTATTGAATGAATACAGAATCGTTTTGAATCGGGAAAATATTGTTTTTGAATCGAGAATCGTGTATATATAATCGAATCGCGACCCCAAGAATCGATATTGAATCGAATCGTTGGACACCCAAAGATTCGCAGCTCTAATATATATATATATATATATATATATATATATATATATATATATATATATATATATATATATATATATATATATATATATACACATGACTCCTTTACTTTGTCATTTGATAAATAACTTGCATACTGAAAAAGTGTGGGCACCCCTGCTGTATAGCGTCTGATTTTTTAAAAATGCTCTCTAAAATATGTTTATTGTATTTTGCTATTAATTCTAAATAACAACCAAAGTTATACACTCCACTGTGGAAGCAGTTTGAACTTGGAGGGGCAGAGTGTTCCAGAGCTTAGGGCCGACCACAGAGAAGGCCCTGTCTCCCCTATATATATATATATATATATATATATATATATATATATATATATATATATATATATATATATATATATATATATATATGTATATATATATATATATATATATGTCTTGATTGGATTATCCTGAGAATAGTGCTCGATACCGTGGTAGAGCGCAATATGTATGTGTGGGAAAAATCACAAGACTACTAAATCTCTCTGAAGTAGTTTTTTGATTTTTCCCACACATACATGCATATATATATTCACCTGTGCAATAATCATGCTGTTTCATCAGCATATTGGTATGCCACGCCTGTTAGGCAGGATGTACTATCTTGGCAAAGAAGAAATGCTCACTGACACAGATTTAGACAGATTTGTCACCAACATTTGAGAGGAATATGTTTTTTGTGGAATTAGATATTTGAGTTCAATTCTTGAAAAATGGGGGCAAAAACAGAAGTGTTGTGTTTACGTATTTGTTCAGTTGGGATATGTATTCATATAAATATCTACACATATACACAGTAGGGCTGTCCAACAATTAAAATGTTTAATCACAATTAATTGTTCATAGTTAACTCAAAATTGATTGTGATTAATCGCAGACAGGTATAAGGTTTTCATCATTAATAAGTGTACCCTAGACACCCCGAAAAGGGGATCGGGGGAGGTATCCCAGCAGTGATATTTCTACTTGAATAAATGCTTCTGATATTCTGTACATTATATGTTGTACAAATTAATGGTCTTCATATTGCTGCATTAAAATTATTTAACATTCTCTATTAAATAATAGAAATGTAATATTGAGCCTGCTAATTAGTCTGTAATTAAAGACATGACCAGAACATGATTTGAAATAATTTTCACAATATTTCAGCCAGCCAGAAAAAAGCTTCAATGATGTCACCTTTACTCACGGCAAAAAATAGTCCTTTCTTGTCGGAACAACAACTTACCATAGCTTTGAACCTGATATTTTCATATGGTAGACTCTCTTTTGTCCATTTCTTCAGTAGCAAGTGAATTGTAGCCAAGTTCCCCCTGCTACGGCATGGCCGGAGTGTCAAAAAGGAAGTGTTCGCGATAATCGCCGATTAAAAAAATGTGTGCTATTATTGGAATTCATAATTAATGTATTATTATCGCGTTAACTTTGACAGCCCTAATATATGTATGTGTATTAATATATATAGTACAATTGATCAGAGGAATGGTTTACTTTCAACTGTGTGAGTTATGATGCAAACAAACAAAGCATGGCAAAAACATAACATCCTTGGCAGAGGTAGTAAACTGTGCCAGTTATTACGGTTAGAAAAAATGTCCACTCTACAGGACACAGGTAAAAGTTGAGAGGCACAAGCAATGTTTTACGCATAATTCTTTGCACTTAAAAATACATATTTCCAGTAATAAATATAATTAGAACATTTTAACATTATGTTTGTGATCATTTACAGTTGTTGTGTTTATCCTAAACATTCCAGCCACTCCATTTTACACACTATAATCTTTTTATGCCTTTTTTTGTGGACACATACCACAACAATATTATACCGTGGTCTACAGTGATATCATACCTTGAGATTTTGAGATTGGTACATCACTTTTAGTTACGTCAACAGATACAGTATCTGCATATGGTAGAGGTTTACCTGAAACGGTTTGTTTGAGTACGCCATTTTTATTCAGTTGTAGTCCAAAGTTTTAGTCAATAAGTTCTTTATTTTTCTTTATCCTCTTGTTGTGAGGTAGACTGGATTGTACATGCACATGCATTCTAAAATCCTTTGCTGTTACCATTTCAGAAGAAAATTAGCATATAGTTCTAATATATGTAACCGGTGGTCTTTTCCTCTGCGTTGTGTGTTTTTTATGGAAGACGACCGACACAATGGGTTTCTCCACTGCACTTTACTGATAACACAGAATACAATCGTCATCAAACTTTGTGCCATCGTCGAGCCCCTCTCCCATTATCGTAGACAAAAAGGGCTAGTTACATACACAGTAAAATAAAAACATACCTGATAACACAGAATACAATCGTCATCAAAACTTTGTGCCATCGTCGAGCCCCTACACAAATATATAATAATGAACAAGAAATGAATTAAAATTTTTAACAAGACATTTTCTGTCGTCGCATGAACGCCTACCTCTCCCGTTATCGTAGACAAAAAGGGAAGTTGGAGGGCGTGTCTAACGCATATAAAAAGACAGGTGTCACAGTAATTATTGCAGTAGGAGGGACAACAAGACAATGGTTCCACATTGACAAAACATCAAACAATATTCAGGTATTTACATGTAACTTACATATTTTGTGTAATTATAACAATAATAAAACATTAGAAAATAAATTATTTACAAGACGTAATTGACCCTGTTACACTCACCCCCCAAAAATTACACAAAAGTCTGGTTTGCAAGAACAGCATACATATGTAAACACAATGGCCATGAAAATCACAAATTTGCATTAAACAGCAATATACGCTTCCTATTTAAAGGATAAGAGAACAAGTGACTTGCTTGGCGCCTAGCAAGAACTCACAGTACTCTATAGACAAGGTGAGGTGCCTTATACACCACACATACACAGGCCAAACATTGTGGGTGAGAAGGGAAAAAAGACTTTTTCAGAACATCGAGTCCACACAAAGAGCAGCACAAATCAGCTTTTTGATCGTATCTCACACATTAATAATAGTATGGACGCCTGGCTCAACCCCTAATATGGACTCAAGTTGAACCATGGACTCTATTAAACGGTAAACAGGTTTAATGACTCTGCCAAACCGTGAGGCCAATTGGTTCTCAGCACCAGATGCTTGAGGTGGAACAACTGGGACTAATTGTAGTGAGGGAGAAGGAAGAGCTATCGGGGGATCCAGAGCACCAATACAGCCACCGTCTGTAGGGGAGACTACTTCAGCGGACTATGAACCTTGAGGCTCATCAAAGGAAGACTGCTCACGGACCCATGAGGCAGTACGGCCATCATCACAAGCATCAGCACTCAAGAGGGAACCAGCATGGGATGTCCCAACAGTTGCAGCTGCTGTATCAGACACCTCTGACTCACACCCATCAGACACTGCAATGGCAGGCATGACCACGGGTCAAGCATCATCATCCAAAGCTCCGTCTAAAGGCAGGAAGTTGACCTGGAGCAACAGGTTACGGTGAACAACCCTTTCATTCCCCTCTGGATCCTTGATCCGGTAGATGTGCAGGTCAGGTTTTGAGGCCACCACAGTATGTATAACAGGCAACCACTTGTCAGAAAGTTTACGCTTCCCTTTGACACCTTTGTTTGCCAACAAAACCTGGTCGCCAAGTGAAAGAGGCTGACCTTTGACCTTTCTGTTGTACTGGTTGCACTGATGCTTCTGCTCAGCTGAGCAGTTCTTCTGGGCAAGCGTCATGGCACAATGCAGATCCTCTAAAAGGGACTTTACATATATGTTATAGTCACACACATTCTCATCCCGAATCACATTCTTAAAGAGGAGATCTACTGGCAATCTCGGGGTTCTCCCAAACATCAAATAAAAAGGCGCAAACCCAGTCGTCTCATGCACAGTGCAATTATACACAAAAGTCATTGTTTGGATCATTTGGGGCCATTTTTGCTTGGAACGAGGGGGCAATGATCTCAACATGTTGCCCAAGGTGCGGTTGAACCGCTCCGTCCCACCGTTTCCCATTGGATGGTAGGGGGAAGTGTGAGACTTTTGAACTCCTGACAACATCAAGAGTTCAGCAATCAGTTCACTTTCAAAATTTGCACCCTGGTCTGAATGAAGGCGCTCAGGGAACCCGTAAATGCAGAAGAAGCTGTCCCATAATTTCTTAGCAACCCTCTTGGCAGTCTGGTCCTGACAAGGAAAGGCATGTGCCAATTTCGTAAAGTGATCAGTGACTACAAGTACATCCACAGATTTGTTGTGGCTGTCTTCAGCTGTCCAAAAGTCAACACACACAAGCTCTAGGGGAGCAGAGGTCTTAATGCTCTGTAGCGAGGCCCTTGCTGAAGGCTCAGGGGTCTTGCTAAGAACGCACCTGCGGCACTGTTTCACGTAATTGAGGACATCTTTCTCCATGTCATACCAGAAAAAGCGTTGGCGAGCTAGAGCAAGAGTGCGGGGCTGACCTTGATGACCAGCTTGGTCATGAACGCCAGACAGTGCATCTGCCTTCAAGGACTCTGGCACAACAAACTGGTACCTCTTCTTCTTGGTCAAAGGGTCCTTTGTGACTCTATAGAGAATGCCATCTTGAAGTGTCAGCCTATCCCACTGTTTCAAGACTCTCAGAGTTGGCTGATTTTCATAACATCGTTCGCGTCTGGAGGGCCTGCGTTTTCTGTCAACATAAAAAGTAGCTCTTAAGATGACTGGGTCTTTTTGTTGGTGAGACTGAAGGTCAGCAAGTGATAGTGAAGGCAAAGTGTCTTGGCCAGGAGGTTCCAATGTTGTGAGGTGGTCAGCTAGTGACGTAGCACGCTGGCGAGGAGCACAGTCCCATTCATCCAAAGAAGAAGGATGGAAGAGTCATCTTCTTCGGACATTGAACTTTCAAAAGTGTCAATGTGAGGATGACACATCAGTGATTGAGGCTGGCAAGTGAAGCGGAACGCATCTTGCACACATCCATCACTGACATCACAGACCCCATTCAGCAGCTTAGCATAGGACTCACCCAGCAGTTGCTCCATTAAAGGAGTCACAAATGGGTCTCTACTGAGTGCATCTGCCACCACATTCTGCCTGCCAGGGATGTGCTTAATCTCAAAATTATATGGAGCCAACTTGGAGACCCACCGCTGCTCACAGGCATCTAGTTTTGGTTTAGTCAAGATGTGAGTGAGGGGGTTGTTATCCGACCAGAGAGTAAACCTGTGACCCTTGAGCCAGTGGCTGAATTTATCACAAACTGCCCATTTAAGGGCCAAGAACTCCAGTCTGTGAGCAGGGTAGTTGACTTGGCTGCGGCTGAGAGTTTTGCTTGCAAAAGCAATTGGTCTCGCTCGTTCTTCGCCATCGGGGACCTGGGACAGGACTGCACCTAGACCATCAAGTGAAGCATCGGTGCAGAGGATGAAGGGCCTTTCAAAGTCTGGATGAGCCAGCACCACACTATTAAGAAGTGCACTCTTCAGATCTTTAAATGCCTTCTCACAGGCAGACGTCCAGTCCTGAGGAGTCAGTTTTCTGAAGGTGCCTGCTCTTCTACGCCCAAAGGAGCCTTTGGCACTCCTTTTCTGTCCTGCAGTCAAGGTGTACAGTGGCTTAGCGAGAGAAGAACAGCCAGGGATGAAATGCTGGTAGTACAGCACCATGCCAAGGAAGGACCTGACTTTCCGCTGTGATGGGGTGCAGCCGTCATCCTCCATAAGATCCTCTTTTTCAAAAGCTGAGATGACCTTGACTTTCTCCTGGTCGACTGCGACACCCCCGCTGTTTACTACATGACCCAGAAACTTCACGGTCCTTCGCAAGAAGTAGCACTTCCTCTGCGCTAGTTTCAGGTTGTTGGCTCTGAGACGCAGGAAGACACTCTCCAGCCGCTTCAGGGCTTCCTCTTCGGATGGAGCAAACACGAGCAGGTCATCCAAATAGCAGAGAAGGCTTGAAAAGTTCAAGTCCCCAAAGATGCTGATCATCATCCGCATAAAGGATGCAGGGCTGTTGCACAAGCCCTGGGGAAGTCTGTTGTACTCGTATAGGCCTAAAGGTGTTGTGAAGGCCGTATACCGCCTGTCAGACTCATGGAGGGGGACGTTGTAAAACCCCGATGTAAGATCCATGGTACTGAAAAAGGCATTTCCCCCAAGGGCGGCAAGACAGTCAGCCTGGTGGGGTAGCGGGTGTGCATCCTTCACGGTCTTGGCGTTAAGCCAGCGGAAGTCTGTGCAGATCCTCAACTCCCCTGACTTCTTCCAGACAAGGACAAGGGGTGAAGCATACTCACTGACTGACTTGCTGATGATTCCTTTGAACTCCATCTCAGACAGCACCTCTCTCAGCGTATGATAGTGAGCTGGAGGGACACGGCGATAGGGGAGTCTAAAAGGGCGATCATCAGTGAGGTGGATTCGGTGGACGAAATCCTTTGCTTCACCACAGTCCAGCTTGTCCTTAGAAAATACATCTTCGTAGGTGAGGACTAGTTCTGCCAGACGCTGTTTCCATTCCTCTGATACTTCACACCCTTCAAGATCAACATCTGCCAACCCGCACTCTTTAAGCTGCTGAAGGGGATTAGAGGTGTTACCTGACCTGGAGGTTGGGTCACTTCCCTCACAGGTCTGCTGCATACACACATTCTGTGACAAAGGAAGGTCTTCCATTGCAATACAAGGAAAAACATCTGCTACCTTAGCATTACGGCGCAGTGTCACAGGTCTCTTTGTTGGGTTCAGAATTTTCATCGGGACCCAACGATCACCCCACATGGGTGTCACGACCCGCCCAACAATGATGTCTCTAGGGGTTGAACGGGAAGAGGTGGGCTCCACAATGACAGTGCTCCCAGGTGACACAGGAGCACTGCTGGGCAGCTTCCCCCATACTAGAGACTCTGCCTGAGGTGCAAGGGTGACAGATTGTCTTAGCTTGACTGTACCAACTTTTTCAGGCATTTCGGGACCAGACCAGCGTGTGATACAGCTAAGTAGTCCAAGAAACTGTTCACAATTGGGGTCAGAAGTATTGGAGCAGACCAGCTGCCAGTACTTATTATCCGACTTCATCGCCTGTATAATGGGTCTTATGACATTGGTCCCAATGATCATCTCATCTTTCTGCCCTGGTACAAGTAAAGTTGGCACAATGAACTTAGACCCATAAACTTCAATTTCAAGGTGATAAATGCACCTGGGTTGTGTCATAAGGCCACCACAGCCAATAAGTACCACCTTCTCCGGCACAGGCCGAGGGCTAGGGAGTAGCCCAACAGCTCTAAGCTTTGACTCCGCCTCCACACTTAGCGTGCATGACATGCTACCTGAATCAAGCATCCCTCTTAAAACAGACTGGCCCCCCACAGACACTGGAGCATAAAACAACTCACTAGCTCCTTCCACTCTATGGGAACCCACAACAATCACTGTTTTGTCATCAGAAACACTACTACAACAGTTCACATAGGTCAATTGCACATCTTCATTTTCACTGAGGGTGCTACTAGCATCGCCCATGCTACCCCTCTCATTACACAGGCGGGTTAGTTTAAATCAGCATTGGGTGGAAAAGATGGCGGTATAGCCGGGGAATGTGAGGCTTGTGGGCACTCACGCTTCATGTGACCAGGTCTCAAACAGTTAAGGCACAATCTGTAGAGCTTACAGTGTGCATGAGTTGAATGTTCACTGGACGTACATACTCGACACGTGACTGCCAAAGAACTTTGGTAATTTCGGGGTTGAGCAGTCTGACGGCTGCCTGACGTTTGGCGCCCTGGTCTTTGATTGTTAGCCAAAGAAGCATTGCACAAGGATAGAACTCTATCAAACATGGCCACAACTTGAGCACCAGGGTCGTTAGCTTGTGGGTCAAAAGCGGCTGGCGCCACATTGACAGAAGATGGGTGTAATGGGGAGGCGGACTGATGTGCGACAGCCGCAGGAGCATCAGACGGAGGGTGACTGCAGGAAAGGGTAGGGGAAGGCTGAGGAACAGTATGCAATGACTGCTGGCGTGCTACCGAGACAGCCCCTTGTGAAGAACAATCAGTCACTGGGCTTTGACTACAAGTTGATAAGCCCACCATACATTGAGACTGGGGTGCTGTCTTTCTAACCTTTCTTATGTGAGCATCCATACGCTCCTGAACCTCAGCTGCAGTCCACTGCTCAGGCGATTTTAGTTGAAACAACAAGGCAAGATGAGGGTCAGGACAGTGGTTAATAAACATCATGACGACTTCAGCACTGGGGTCCTCAACAGATTTACCCTGCCTATGGAGACACTCATCGGCAGCATCGATGGACTTATTAAGGCGGATCCAGTAGTCCATAGCACTCTCACCGGAATGGGGAATTGTGAAGTAAAAGTCTTTCATAGGTAAGTTAGAATATGATAACTCACTGAAGTTACCTTTCAAAATGTCAAACATTGCAGTGGGCAGGTCAGGTGCATTCAGATCAGGGCGGCTGCGCAGCGACACTTATACAACATCCTTCGCTTTACCTGTTAGTCTGGACATAATTAGCTCAAACCTTTCAGGAGGACTGTCACATTTTACTCTATTTAGGTAACATTTCATCATGTCTACCCATTGGTGAATTGAGAACAAATCTGAATTATCGCCCCTAAAGTAAGGTGGTGCTTTGACGTCAGGCTGCACGACAACTTTCACTTGGGGCGAACCATCTTTCCCGGAGGAAGGGCTCACAGCGGTGGACTGAGGCTGCAAGGCACTTGGCTGGTGCATCATGCTGATGTTGGCAGAGATGTTGTCTCCTATCTGTTTAGCTAAAGATGTGATCATGTCTCCAAAAGCATCAACAGATATAACTTGTGTGGGCTCACGCACTGCTTGAGTAACTGGTGTAGAGCTAGAGATGGGGTTTAGTAGCGGGTTGCAAACTGGTTGGTCTATCATGAAACTAGGACTGCTTGACACCAACCTACCCCTCCCCATTCCAAATGTGACACTATGCCCACGACCAGCCATTGCAGGAATTTCAAATACTGTACTAATACTTCACCAACACAGCAAATACAAATTCCCACAAAGGCAGTATAGCAAAACAAGGCCAATAGTGACACAAGTTGACACATAAAAAAATAAAAAATAAAAAATAAATACTTCACTGTAAAGCCCACTGTAAATACCCCTGACAAATCAATACATAGCACAGCACTGTAGCAAAAAAAAACACAAGTGCAATTAGGGCATATCAAGCCTCTCATAAGCCCACACTGATCAATAGATGAACAGAAAATAAAACACAATCAAAAGGCTTCACTAATCACTCATACAAACAGGCATGCCCAGTATACTTTTTCTTTTTTGATAGGACTATCTGTCACAAAATGTTCATAAAATGTACCAGCTGGATATAATAACATCACCAGCACAAACCTAAATGAGCTTAAATCCCACACACACACTTTAAATCAGCGTGGTTTGTCAGCACACCTTGCGCGCACGCGGGAGCGCGCACCTTTTTCCGCGGCGACAGGGAGAGAGAGGGAGGAGCAGCAGAGTGCAGCGGGCGGGAAACTCCGGCAGCTTTCCCGGGCACCAGACGAGGGCTGGTCGGCGATGCAACGGATCGTACGGCACCAAGTGTAACCGGTGGTCTTTTCCTCTGCGTTGTGTGTTTTTTATGGAAGACGACCGACACAATGGGTTTCTCCACTGCACTTTACTGATAACACAGAATACAATCGTCATCAAACTTTGTGCCATCGTCGAGCCCCTCTCCCGTTATCGTAGACAAAAAGGGCTAGTTACATACACAGTAAAATAAAAACATACCTGATAACACAGAATACAATCGTCATCAAAACTTTGTGCCATCGTCGAGCCCCTACACAAATATATAATAATGAACAAGAAATTAATTAAAGTTTTTAACAAGACATTTTCTGTCGTCGCATGAAAGCCTACCTCTCCCGTTATCGTAGACAAAAAGGGAAGTTGGAGGGCGTGTCTAACGCATATAAAAAGACAGGTGTCACAGTAATTATTGCAGTAGGAGGGACAACAAGACAATGGTTCCACATTGACAAAACATCAAACAATATTCAGGTATTTACATGTAACTTACATATTTTGTGTAATTATAACAATAATAAAACATTAGAAAATAAATTATTTACAAGACGTAATTGACCCTGTTACATATATACAGTATCTGTCGGTAGATTTGATAGAATACAATCTTTTTTTATTGTTATTGCACATTAAAGGGGAACTGGACTTTTTTTGGTAATTTTGCTTATCATTCACAATTATTATGAAAGACATGACGTCCAATGTGTTTTGTTTTGTTTGTTTTTTTATGCATTCTAACTCGTAAAGAAATGTGAATAAAAGTCAGCTTACAGCCAAGCCAATGTGAGGTTCTCTATTCCGCGCATAAAACCCAATAAATAACCATCCAAAAAGCACCAACAATATTCCATTTACATTTTCTGACTTGAATTTTATCCAAGTATTTGTTACGGCTCAGACTCCTGCCAACGCCGCTCATCCGTCTGTGCGCACCTCGGGACACGCCCACGGGCGCGCTGAGCCAGGGACGAGCCGCGCGCGTCCCCGCCCTGCAGCAGCCGTCAGCTGCAATCAATCACTGGCAATCTTCACACCTGACGGTAATGACGGAGCTGCCTTCATAAACCTGGACAACCTGCCATCACTGCCGGATTATAGTCTTCTATATCTGAGTAAGCATTCTGTATCTGGCTTCCAGCCCGCGTACTCGCTCTTCCCCTGCGACTTACGTGTTTCTGTTGTGTCTGATGTTTCCTGTTGTCTTCCCGCAGCACTCCCCGTGTTCTCCGGTGATCCCCTGTTGTTCTCCTTGCCTCCCGGACTGCCTTTTGGATTCTCGACCTCCCGCTTGGACACGTTCCTCTCGACGCCTCTCGTTTGCGCTGGACCCTCTGCCTGCCCAACGGACTTCCGCGGTCTCTTTTCACAACTTTTGGTAACACACACCTCAGTTAAATTCTACACATAGTCTGTCACCCAGGGGCGCCGCTAGGGATTTTGGGCCCCATGAAAATAATCTTTACAGGGCCCCCAACACAGCGGCAACATCATCATTAGGGGCCTCTCTAGGCCCCCCTCCATAATGGGCCCCTAGAATC
The DNA here is from genome assembly GCF_033978795.1 of Nerophis ophidion. Taxonomy (NCBI): domain Eukaryota; kingdom Metazoa; phylum Chordata; class Actinopteri; order Syngnathiformes; family Syngnathidae; genus Nerophis; species Nerophis ophidion. The sequence goes on along the minus strand of NC_084621.1, from coordinate 48,989,589 downwards.
TGTCTCCTTTACCCCCACTTTTTGGCGCCCCTGCTGTCACCCATTCCTTTTTGAATCTAGTTCACACTCCATTTCCTTAGTATGTTTTCTATTGTTTGATTATTATATATATATATATGTGGTTAATATATATATATATATATATATATATATATATATATATATATATATATATATATATATATAAATACATTAATCTTTGGACATTATTTCCACCTGGTGTTAGTCTGCCGTCATCTCCCCACTTAGTAAACACAACAGTATTAGTGATATTGTTATAATAAGCACTAGCATAGAGAAACTATTTATAGTTGCACCATGATCACAAGCTTGTGTGCAAATGTTGACATGATCGACTGATAAGTTGATTTCATATTCCCCTGCTTGTCAAACTTTATTCTAGATCATAAATCGTGCCTCTCACTTGGATAGTAGAAGGCTTTGCCTGGAGGAGGGCTTCCGTGCGTAAATAAGACCGCCGACAAAACGGCGCATTCTGAAGACACAGCCATAAAGCGGCTTGAATATGGTCTGCAAAACAAAATATATGCAAAAATAAAAGATATATATATGTATATATATATTAGGGCTGGGCAACGATTAAAAATTGTAATCTAAGTTAATCGCACTATTTCTCCGATTAATCGCGATTAACTGCATTGTATACGCAAAGCCCAATAATGAATTCAAAAGTAGTGTGTAGTGCACCTTTATTGGAATATTCTCCCACATGAACAAAAGCGCCAAAACATTTGTTGTGCAAACACAATTTAAATCAGTCCTTGTTAAACAGTAGCAGTTAAATAGCATATTTTATGAAAATCAACTCAAAAAATGTAAATACAAACATTTAAGCTTATTACCACTGCCTGGGTATTTAAGTTATCCTGTTTGTTATGGAAAATAAATATAATCTACATACAAATCTCTGAGCCACAATCATAACATCCGAACAGGCAATTTCTGAGGTAACAGCAGAAACATTTTTTTTATCAGGGATCTTATGTTTAAAAAAACCTATATTATAGGTAGTGGGCGGTTTTAGGGAATGTTTGATCAAATTATCCGTAGTAGCAATATTAATAATGTTGTGTTTATTCTGCATAGTGTACTTAAAATAATTATGACCATATCTCGGAATGGATATGATGGGAATTTTCCGATTGTTTGCTTGGTGCTTTGATAAACTGAACGCATATACATGGTACTATATTGTGATGTTACGAGCCAGGGTAAAAAAGAACTATCCTACCCAGCATGCAACAGGAGTGACGAGCATGCGCGGTAGCCCGGTATAGGTTATGTTGCCATGACGGCATCTTGTATGTAGTGATATGCACGCTCTGAAAGCAAACGTTAAGAACTCAGCCAACACTCCTCGTCTGCATTATTCATAAATAGACAGACAACACATATTCTCCGCTGCTTCACAGGCCGCTGGATGTAGCCGGCAAAGTATTCCCATGCTAGCTAGCCGGTCTAGCAAGCACGCGTCATTCAGTCCAAAACGGCCCGATCTATCCACATTCAGAATTGTCTGGCGGTCGTAAGTGATCCCGGAGTGACCACGCTGTAAGCCAGCCATGAAATCTGCAGAATTGTCCGGTATTTTTGCCAAATGTTCCATCTTTACCAAGAGCCCCTCGACGCTGAAGCCCGTCCGGGCGCCGCCATCTTGTTAGAAAAGGCGTTAACAAAATAAAAGCATGTAAACAACATACGCAAATGTGCAATAAAATAATTGTCGGCGTTAATAGATTGATGAGTTAACGTGTAATTAACGCATTAATTTGCCCACCCCTAATATATATATATATATATATATATATATGATCCGTTTTAAAGAAAGATGCAATTACACAAACAAACCCATAAATGTTGTTACAATGGCGTTCTAGTTACTCATTATGACAATGTGCATTATGTCAAAAAGATGCACACAATTATCCCTTAATCCATGGAATTTGCTCATATTGAAATCCAAACCCCAACGTATTCATAAGCATTTTAGCCATCCATGGTGTGTGTCACTACAGATTATAGTGAGCCGCTATTTATCGTCACCTCTCCCTGGGTGAGTGTGCCCTGCAATCATAGCCCAGACACAGTAGAAGGACCCTAATGTGGGATCACCTGATTCCCCATCATTGTATTGTAACCATACGGGAGTGCTTTCATTAAAACACCAAATAAAAAATAAAACAATATTGGCATGGACAAGTAACAAAGCATTCTGGACGAACAACAGTCTTGTCTTTTGATGACTGAGGGTTGTAACACGTGAAAGCATGTGTGGATTAGTCCACTTCAAGCCTGCTATCAAAGAGAAACTACAATGCTATGATGTGGAACAAAGTTTTTTTTAAATTTTGAATTTTTTGCAAAGCCTTCCCCAACAGTCGCTCGGGGAAACAATTGGCCTAACACGGCTCCATTGTAGCTTTGTGTTCGGATCAATACAAGGATTGCTAATGTGGCCGTTGTTTCTGGCTCATTGCAACACTTCCCAGAAGATAGGCGATCAGAGATGGAGACAACAGGATGCCGAGAGAGATATCACAGAGAATATGAGGATTTACATTTGCGCCCCTGATAAAACCAATGCAGTTTACAATGGAGCTCCGACGGGTCCACGAGGACATGTGCAAAACTGTGATGGATTTGCAACTGCGAATCAGTCTCCTGTTATTGTGTGCAACACCTCAGCGGAAATGGCCCTATCAACAATTTTACACAAAGGACCAAAAGAGTAGAATTATGCTTCCAAAAAACCTCTGTCTCAGATGCAAACAATTGCCTGATGCAGAATCCCACAAACACACGCAAACTTGCATGAACACATGCGATCACAGCGCACACAGGGAGGGGATTATTTCCCCCGCAGCCAGATTAGACAAAATCAAATCATTTCACTCCTCCAAGGCCAGTTGTTGCTGTTTAATGCCGGCTTTTCAAACAACACAAGGTTTATTGTGGGCAGCGCTACAAAGCAACAGTAACACTTCTGGTATTCCGCAGGCGGAGCAGGCCACTTACACTGGCTGCAGCTAAGCTGTTTATGTCTCTTATTCAGCACTTACACAGGCCAGTATGTAAACACAACTGTATCTTTTTAATTGTGCTGTTTCAAGTCTCACTTCTCGGTCGAATTAGGATGCAGACCAGTTCCCATCTCCATACCGGGCGTGCTGACAGATTAGGAGGCCTTGCTGTAAGGAAATGCTGGGGTGGCTTGCATTGAGTTGTCACAGAATCAGCTTAAACTTTACTTAGCCAGCATGGCGGACAGCGATAACAGCCGGACTCGTGTTTGTAGTGGAGAGATGCAGCAGAAGGGGCGCCCGGGTGAAGGCATGCGCGGGCTTGTTTGTGTCTGTCCAGCAGATGTTCCTGCTTGTTGTCCTCTTATTTGTGAGAAAGCCTGCGATAAGGAGAAACAGTCAGTGTGTGAGAGGAGACACATGTACTGCGCAACCGTTTGACTTGTGAGGGATAAATCCTTCATTGTGGACATACTGGATTGAATGATTATTTCCAGAATCTCCAGTATAACTGGATGAATTGTGCATGATTACTGCTGCTGTGAGGAAGAAACATGATATGAGAGGGGGAAAAAAGTATACTTGCCACAACAGAATGCTGCATAGTACCCAACATATCTTGGGGAAGGGGAGCATTTTGTGTGAGTAAGCACCTGTAAAATATAAATTGATGAATAACAGGCAGAAGCTGCTTCTGGAATTTTACAGCAAAAAATATTCCTAACCCTTTCCTGCTCTGTCACCAAAGAGAATACATGAACAAATTTCCATCAACACTCACTATGCTCCATGGTGCGCTGAGTTAGTGCTCGTCTTATAAAGCAGTTGTGCTGTGTTCCATCCCAGGTTGGGTTTGTCTTACCAAGGTTTGCAAATGTATGTTTTATATTTGTTATTGTGCATTTCTAAAATAGATTATTGAAAAACTATATATATATTTTTTGGTGTATAGATACATTTGTCATGGCGGACAAAGCATTAAAATTTTTAACGTCATTATTATTTTGTTACATTTTGTGTTACTTAATTTAATTGTTATTGATTTTTTTTACCTATTTTACTGTTTTTATTTATGTTATCTGTATTTTTTTATTTATTTAATCAACATAAACAACACAAGATACACTTACAATTAGTGCACCAACCCAAAAAAAGACCTTCTACCCTCTCCCTCCTCCCCAATTTACAGTCATTCACACAAAAGGGTTGTTTCCTTCTGTTATTAATATTTTTGTTCCTACAATATATATCAATGCAGTCTGCAAGGGATAAAGATTGTGAAGCACACAGGATTGTGTGTGCTGCTGGTCCACTAATAGTAATAACCTTTAACAGTTAATTTTACTCATTTTCATTAAGTACAAGTGTCTTTGAACCTGTTTTTTAATTTAGTTTAGTTAATTTTTTTGTTCAATAATTATTTTATTTTTTCAAATAAAATGACATTATCTTCATCAGACCAGGTTGTCAATGAAATTAGATTGTTTAAAGGGTTCTTAAAACCAGGTCCAGTCCAGATTATGTCCAGGTCTGGTTCAGCAACACACACCTTTATTTATATACACTCAAAATAGGGAACGCTATTATGTAATCTATAGGTTATGGTTTATGGTTTGAGTTTATTTCGAACATGCATCCAATTACAACATGATACATCACAATTTTCAGTTTTTCTTTTCAACTCCCTCGGGAGTGATTTTCCATTCGTTTTTGCTCTGTGCTACGTTTCCTTTTTACTCTAGTGTGTCTAGTATAGAGTTTATAGCCACTTGTTTATTCACTCTATCTGAAGAGAGTTCTCAAAAACTGTTGAATAAAAGCCTGCATCAGTTGTTTCCCATCTGCAACTGAGTCCTCATTTTTACCAAGGCCTAACAATTTATAATCTACAATAAACTTCCACGGGCAAAAAAGCAAAGAAGCAGTTTACCACTCGGCAATGTCGACATAGGCACACACGTTAGTGATCACACCATCGCTATAAATACCAATATCACCGATACATGGTTAATATTGAAATCACAAAATGTAGATGGAGTATTGTTTGTCACATTCAAAACACATCGTGATGCGCGGATATATCACCTCAGGATGCAGTGGGACCAGACAGGTAGGATTGCAAGTATGAATCTGATTTATTATACAAATATAAAAGAACACTTATACAAACAGCAAAGTAAAGGCGTGCCGGAGCGCACGAAAAGCTAAAGCTAATAGCTAGCACTAGAGTCCAAGTAAGTCAATCAATCAATCAATGTTTACTTATATAGCCCTAAATCACTAGTGTCTCAAAGGGCTGCACAAACCACCACGACATCCTTGGTAGGCCCACATAAGGGCAAGGAAAACTCACACCCAGTGGGACATCGGTGACAATAATGATCCAGTGGGACGTCTGTGACAATAATGACTATGAGAACCTTAGAGAGGAGGAAAGCAATGGATGTCGAGCGGGTCTAACATGATACTGTGAAAGTTCAATCCACAATGGATCCAACACAGTCGCGAGAGTCCAGTCCAAAGCGGATCCAACTCAGCAGCGAGAGTCCCGTTCACAGCGGAGCCAGCAGGAAACCATCCCAAGCGGAGGCGGATCAGCAGCGCAGAGATGTCGAGGCGGATCAGCAGCGCAGAGATGTCCCCAGCCGATACACAGGCAAGCAGTACATGGCCACCGGATCGGACCGGACCCCCTCCACAGGGGAGAGTGGGACATAGAAGAAAAAGAAAAGAAACAGCAGATCAACTGGTCTAAAAAGGGAGTCTATTTAAAGGCTACAGTATACAAATGAGTTTTAAGGTGAGACTTAAATGCTTCTACTGAGGTGGCATCTCGAACTGTTACCGGGAGGGCATTCCAGAGTACTGGAGCCCGAACGGAAAACGCTCTATAGCCCGCAGACATTTTTTGGGCTTTGGGAATCACTAACAAGCCGGAGTCCTTTGAACACAGATTTCTTGCCGGGACATATGGTACAATACAATCGGCAAGATAGGATGGAGCTAGACCGTGTAGTATTTTATACGTAAGTAGTAAAACCTTAAAGTCACATCTTAAGTGCACAGGAAGCCAGTGCAGGGGAGCCAGTACAGGTGTAATGTGATCAAACTTTCTTGTTCTTGTCAAAAGTCTAGCAGCCGCATTTTGTACCAACTGTAATCTTTTAATGCTAGACATGGGGAGAACCGAAAATAATACGTTACAGTAGTCGAGGCGAGACGTAACAAACGCATGGATAATGATCTCAGCGTCTTTAGTGGACAGAATGGAGCGAATTTTAGCGATATTACGGAGATGAAAGAAGGCCGTTTTAGTAACGCTTTTAATGTGTGCCTCAAAGGAGAGAGTTGGGTCGAAGATAATACCCAGATTCTTTACCGTGTCGCCTTGTTTAATTGTTTGGTTGTCAAATGTTAGAGTTGTATTATTAAATAGAGTTCGGTGTCTAGCAGGACCGATAATCAGCATTTCCGTTTTTTTGGCGTTGAGTTACAAAAAGTTAGCGGACATCCATTGTTTAATTTCATTAAGACACGCCTCCAGCTGACTACAATCCGGCGTGTTGGTCAGTCGAATTTTATAAGGTAATGATCGGACAATACTTTAGTATACGGGAGTATCGTAACTTTGGAAGCGGTGATACCCCTGACAAGCACTAGGTCTATCGTATTACCGTTGCGATGCGTGGGTTCATTTATTATTTGTGTGAGACCACAGCTATCAATTATAGTCTGGAGCGCTACGCACGGTGGGTCCGATTGGGTATTCATATGGATATTAAAGTCCCCCATTATGATTATATTATCGGCGTGTGTCACTAGATCAGCAACGAACTCTGAGAATTCATTGATAAAGTCCGAACAGGGCCCTGGGGGGCGGTAGATAACAGCCAGGTGTAGAGGCAGCGGTGTGACAGACCTCATAGTAAGCACCTCAAACGATTTATATTTATTATTTATGTTAGGACTAAGGTTAAAGTTTTCGTTGTATATTAGTGCGACCCCCCCACCCCTTTTAAGCGGACGGGCAATATGCGCATGTGTAAAGTTAGGAGGACATGCCTCATTTAGCGCAAAAAAGTCGTTTGGTTTAAGCCAGGTTTCACTGAGACCGATGACGTTAAGATTGTTGTCTCTGATGATATCATTAACTAACAACGTTTTGGGAGACAATGATCTTATGTTTAAAAAACCTATATTATAGGTAGTGGGCTGTTTTAGGGAATTTTTGATCAAATTATCCGTAGTAGCAATATTAATAATGTTGTGTTTATTATGCCCAGTGCATTCAGTATAATTACGACAATATCTAGGAATTGATACGACGGGAATGTTCCGATTGTTTGATTGTTGCTTTGATAAACTGCACGCATCATGGTTAGCCTCCTCAGTAACGGGGATTTTCCGATTGTTTGGAGCGCGTGTCAAGTGCACAGAAGCTAAGGCGTAACTTAGCACATAACCGACAAAGCAGAGAAAACAAAACGTGACAGTTGCGCGTACCAAACCATGAGCCAAGACCGAACTTAGGTAGAAAACAGTCTTAAATACTAAAGTAAACAATTGCCGTCAGGTGTGCGTCAAAAAACATAGCAGGTGGAACAAATGAGAAACCATGGCAATGGGATAAAACAGGAAGTGCAAAACTCGGAACAGGAAGAGTCTAAAAACACAAGGAGGCCCCCCCACAACAAGACAGTCCAGAGGTGAAGGGAGGGCGGAGGGAGGACACGGTGGCGGGTCGCCAAGTCCTGTGTCCCCTGAATCCACCGGGGACACGTCAGGTTGTGGCGGCGGGCAGAACGCCGCTGCAACAGAAGTCTTGGCGGGCGGACCCGCAGAGGCCACATTAGTGGCTGACAAAGACCAGGGCACGTCCTGCGAGGAGGACGTCCAGGGTAGGGCCACAGCCGTGGCCGGAGTGGAGGTGGTCGCGCCCGCTGAGGCGGACTCCCGGGGTACGGCCATGCCCGGGGTACAGGCACGCCCGGGGTACGGCCACGCCCAGGGTACGGCCACACGTGGAGGAGGCTTGGCAGCAGCAGACGAAGGTGCGGGGGCTGCAGCGATGCTGGTGTGGAGGCCGGCAGAGGAGCAGGTGCTGAGGCCGGCAGAGGAGCAGGTGCTGAGTCCAGCCGCGGAGCAGGCGTCGGCTTCAGCCGCGGAACAGGTGTCGGCTTCAGCCGAGGAGCAGGCGTCGGTTTCAGCCGAAGGCAACTATGGGAAAGCCTGAGACAAGGGCTAGAACTACAAAGAGGGAAGAGACTAACACTAGGACTCGGGCAAGGATTTGAGTGAGGACCAGGACTTACAATCACACTAGTGCATTTACAAGGACTTGGGCAAGGACAAGGACTTTCAGTCTTACCGGTGCTCGGGCAAGGACTTGGACAAGGACTAGGACTTACAGTCAAACTGGGGCTCGAACAAGAACCTGGGCAAGGACTAGGGTTACGATGGGGACTACGACCATGAGGGGAATTAGGACTATGACTAGGAAACAGACAAGGACTCAGGCTTGGACTAAGACAAGGACTAGGACTCGGACTACGACTCAGTCTACGAGTCGGACTAGAACTTGGACAGGGACTACGACGAAGACTATGATTACGGCTCGGAACAGGACTTGAACAAGGACTTGAACTGGGAGTAAAGCTACGACTACGACTTGGACAAAAAATAAAGACAAGGACTTGGACTATCAGTAAAAATAGGACTGGGACTAGAACTAAGAATACAGGTAGGGCTATGACCAAGACCAGGACTCGAATTAGTACAGTGACTTGGGCTAAACACCTGTGGAGGAGGCCTAGGAGGAACTAGCCGGACTACTGGTAACCTACTGGGAGGTGACTGCTTAACACAGGGATGCCCATTACGTCGACTGGTCGATTTCGGAGGGTGTGTCAGTCGATCTCAAGCCAGGCAGTAAAAAATAGACATAAAAATGAGCAATCATCAATCATACCAAGACTTCACTTTCGTCAGTTGTTTGACATTCTCGGCACCCGAGGATCTTGTGAGATGACGCTGGCTGCTGCAAGCTCATATTTAAGAAAAAAATCACTAACAGGGCGGACGCAGAGAAACACATTTAATTTGTAGAGACTCCATACCTACTGTCAAAACTCTAAAGACCGACTGCACAGTTCCTGTCTTCACCATAAAAGACCTGTTTCATCCATCCTGTGCTAACAAAATAAGAGTCTCAGAAAGCTAGCGTGCACAAGCTAGCAAGCTACGGAGTTTGATGCCAATGTATTTCTCCCCCGCCCTCAGCGACCGCTTTCTCACTTGCTTGCCCACCCGCGCACTCACTGACGTCACTCACCTGCTGCCAGACATTAAAGGGCCACACACATATGCTACTCTCATAACAAAGTGTTTAAAAACGAGTATGCAAGTTGGACAAATGAGATGCCAAATCCAACCACTTTCATGTGGTATTGGACAGAAAGGAGGACTTTTTTTTCCTCCATTTGAAAATGCGGACGTTATCAACACCACTGTCTAATTCCAATCAATGCAAGTCATCAGAATCAAATACACCAACTTATATTCTTGTCTTCATGAAAGAAAGGAATCTATGTGTGTTAAACATGCTTGTATTATCATTAAACACCATTAACTTGTTAACAAAAATGTCTCTTTCATAAATAAATAAATATAAATTATAAATAGGAATGAGGTAGATCTCCTCGACTTGGTCAATTGAAAAGTAGCTCGCCTGCAGAAAAAGTGTGAGCGCCCCTGGCTTAGCAGGACGCAGCTGTGCTACCTCCGTAGCACAGCTACGAGTACTACGCGGAAGTGGAGCAATGTCAATGGCAGTTAGCTTCTGCTACACTGCCAAGTAGATAACTGGTTTAAAAAACGGACAGGAATAACCAAACCTCAAAGGGAAATACTGGGCTGGAGTGGATGCTCTGCTGTCAGCGGAAGGAGTCATCGAGAGCGGTGCGTCTTTGCGCGGCGACGGCTCCTCGTCCCCCGCGAGGTGACGAGTTGCTTGGCTCATACTGTCACATTCAAAACGCATCGTGATGCAAGGAGATATCACCTCAGGATGCAGTGGGACCAGACAGGCAGGATTGCAGGTATGCATCTGATTTATTATACAAAAATAAAAGAACACTTATACAAACAGCAAAGTAAAGGCGTGCCAGAGCGCACGAAAAGCTAAAGCTAGTAGTTAGCACTAGAGTCCAAGTAAGTGTCACAGAAGCGCGTGTCAAGCGCACAGAAGCTAAGGCGTAACTTAGCACAGAACCGACAAAGCAGAGAAAACCAAACGTGACAGTTGCGCGTAGCAAACCATGAACCAAGACCGAACTGAGGTAGAAAACAGTCTTAAATACTAAAGTAAACAATTGCCGTCAGGTGTGCGTCAAAAAACATAGCAGGTGGAACAAATGAGAAACGATAGCAACAAGATAAAACAGGAAGTGCAAAATTAATAATCAAAACACAAACAACGACTCAAAAATAGAGAAGAGATGTGATCTGGGAATCGGATCACAACAATTGTTAGCGCTTTTTGGATTTTTTTGGGGAGGAGGGGGGGGGGGGGGTTTATAGGCGGACTAGAGTACCTCCCATTGGCTCCGCTGTAAGCAGATGTTTATTTACGAGTTTGAATGCATTAAAAAAAACAAAAAAAATAACATCCGTCTTCATTAAAGAACATTATTTTGGGTAATTGGAAAAAACATTTACACAGTCACCCTTTAGCATCCTCTAAAATGTCCAGAGAGTGGATGGTCATCAACTATATTTAATTCCATTTTGACTTCATGAAGGTGTAGAAATTCCGCAAGTCCTTTTGTCTGTTTACACAAGATTGTTTGTGGTCGCATCTTTTCACAGATTAGTCAGGTCCACTTTCAGTGGATTTCGCATTTCAATTTTATCAAGTGTTTTCCATTGTATTTGAAATACGGTTCAGAAATATAATAGTGGTAGTTGAATTGTGGTGTGCACATTAACCTTTTCAGTATTTAAGAGCTGCAGAGAATGGACAAGAACATATCTCAATGTCACTTCTGGCATTCGGTAGAGTAGAACAGGCGAAAAGGCAGTTGGGAGGAAGGGAATGAAGCTCATGAATTTTATATCGACAACGACTTTACCTTACTGAATAGCCTCTCATGCTTTACTGTTGTGGTAGCCTTATGAGAACCAAGTAAAAAACTGCAACACTGTAATTACTGTACATGTCAATAAGTAGTCTGGAATTCAAATATGTCACAAAATAGTATACATAAATAATTGGCCTATTTTAGGGTAAAATGAGGTTTGAAATTATTCACTGGAAACCTACAAATAATTTACCTCAATGGTGTCCAAAGTGGCAGCACGGGGGTAGAGGGGCCAGTGCGTCTGCCTCACAATACGAAGGTCCTGAGTAGTCCTGGGTTCAATCCCGGGCTCAGGATCTTTCTGTGTGTAGTTTGCATGTCCTCCTCGTGACTGCGTGGGTTCCCTCCGGGTACTCCGGCTTCCTCCCACCTCCAAAAAACATGCACCTTGGGATAGGGTGATTGGCAACACTAAATCGGCCCTAGTGTGTGAATGTGAGTGTGAATGTTGTCTGTCTATCTGTGTTGGCCCTGTAATGAGTGGCGGTTTGTCCAGGGTGTACCCCACCTTTCGCCCGATTGTAGCTGAGATAGACACCAGCGCCCCCCGCTACCTCAAAGGGAATAAGCGGTAGGAAATGGATGGATAGATGGATAAATAATAAATAAATGGGTTGTACTTGTATAGCGCTTTTCTACCTTCAAGGTACTCAAAGCGCTTTGACACTACTTCCACATTTACCCATTCACACACACATTCACACACTGATGGAGGGAGCTGCCATGCAAGGCGCCAACCAGCAACCATCAGGAGCAAGGGTGAAGTGTTTTGCTCAGGACACAACGGACGTGACGAGGTTGGTTCTAGGTGGGATTTGAACCACTAACCCTCGGGTTGCGCACGGCCACTCTCCCACTGCGCCACGCCGTGGTGTGAATGTTGTCTGTCTATCTGTGTTGGCCCTGCAATGAGGTGGCGACTTGTCCGGGGTGTACCCCGCTTTCCGCCCGATTGTAGCTGAGATAGGCACCAGCGCCCCCCGCGACCTCAAAGGGAAAAAGCGGTACAAAATGGATGGATGGATGGTGTGAATGTGAGTGCGAATGTTGTCTGTCTATCTTTGTAGGCCCTGCGATGAGGTGGCGACTTGTCCGGGGTGTCCACCGGCTTCCGCCCGATTGTAGCTGAGATAGGCTCCAGCACCCCCCGCGACCCCAAAGGGAACAAGTGGTAGAAAATGGATGGATGGATGGATGGATGGATGGATGGATGGATGGATGGATGAATGTTGTCCAAAGTGCGGCCTGAGGGCCATTTCCAGCCCAGCTTTTTTTTTAGCTCACGTCCCACATTAAAAATACTACAAAAAAAACCATACAAATTAAAATGTAGGTGAAATGTAACAAGAACATGTTGCAATATCCACACCTATAACACAAAGCTGCCATGCAGACAGTTTTCAAAACTGGCATTGCTCAAGAAGATAATAAAAAACATTATAGACAGATAGATTTGAAGTTGATCTAGGGATTAAAGAGTTGAAAGTAAAACTAATATTAACTCATATACGGCTTATTTTTAACACTTTTATGAGTGGGGTCTTTTGGATCACCGAGATGTTTAACCTGATTTTTTTTTTAACTGTTATCAAATATTCCATTTTGAAAAATGTTTTGTGGATAATATGGTGGCAGAGGGGTTAGTGCGTCTGCCTCACAATACGAAGTTCCTGCAGTCCTGGGTTCAAATCCAGGCTCGGGATCTTTCTGTATGGAGTTTGCATGTTCTCCCCGTGAATGCGTGGGTTCCCTCCGGGTACTCCGGCTTCCTCCCACCTCCAAAGACATGCACCTGGGTATTGGTTGATTGGCAACACTAAATTGGCCCTAGTGTGTGAATGTGAGTGTGAATGTTGTCTGTCTATCTGTGTTGGCCCTGTGATGAGGTGGCGACTTGTCCAGGGTGTACCCCGCCTTCCGCCCGATTGTAGCTGAGATAGGCGCCAGCGCCCCCCGCGACCCCAAAAGGGAATAAGCGGTAGAAAATGAATGGATGGATTGCATATTTTGTGTTTTTGCCACTAAAAAACAGGGTTTTCTCTAAAAAAAAAAAAAAAAAAAGGGGCATAAAACATTAAAAATGATTTTAATAAAGACGTTATGGTAACGGATACATCTGAAGTTAATCCATAGATATTTAGGTGTGCAAAGTAGAACATATATATTAATATATAACTTATTTTTAACACTTTAATGACTGAGATTATTTTCGGTCCTCGGGACGTTTAGTTGCGTTCGGGTCACTTCGCTGCAATGGTTGTGTTCTCATGGACTCTGAAGAACAAGCAGGGAGCAGCAGGAGTGGCGTGCCGGTAGGAATCAATTTGAAGTCAACATGGCGAGGCAGCAATACATAACTAAGATGTTAACATAGCGTTGGGCAGAAAACTAAAATAGTCACTATGAGCGATCAGCATGTAAAGTCTTTGATGTGTAGGATCTGAGCTGAAGATTAAGGGCTATATAAATAAACTTTGATTGATTGATTGATTGATTGATTGATTGATTGATTGATTGATTGATTGATTGATTGATTGATTGATTGATTGATTGATTGAAGAAAACTACTAATAGCATTAGTTGCGTAGAGTGAGCATTGAGCCAGCAACTAAGGGTGGGAGACACCAAAATATAAAGAAGACTGGTAAGGGGTAGAACCAGGTGAAGACACTAATCAATAAACAGAAGGTAACAGAAAGTAAACAAGAAGGAGAGTGCACTGGGACATAAATGTTCTCAAACATATGAACGAGTGCTGAGGAAAACTCTAAGCTAAGAAAAATAATAACAACACAAAACAAGACATGACCTGTCCCGGGACATCGGGTCATGACATGTTTAACCTTCACCCAAATTGAGGAGAGCCCTTATAGTTTGAAAATATCAAAAATAGCAAAATGGCCACCACATGCTTCCATTGGTCAGTGTGCGGTCCTAAGTGGAAAAAGTTTGGACGAATCCGATTTAACCGATTGCCCAATTTATTGTTTTTATTTAATACTTAGTGTATGTTTGTTCAAATGGTCACAATATAAGGTACTGTGTAGTTATTTGCATCACATTGGGAAGTATTTCTAATATGTCACCAACTTATTTTTTTTGGTTACATGATAAAAGCCAACTATTGGAATATGTAATATTTAAGGTTTATAGGGATGGGTACCCTCCACATTTGAACCGGTACTGTTCCAATTCTCAGTATCTATAATAATAGATTTTATTTGTAAAAAGCACTTCACGTTGAGCAAACAACCTCTATGAATCAATACTACAACTTAATGGTATCAATTTTGAGTACTTCTGCCTGTCAAAAACGTTAATTGTTAAACAGTAACCAAATGTTCCATAACAAAAAAAATATGATAATGAATGCATCGTTATAGCCCTTGTTTGAAGTATCTAAATGTTTTACCAAGGCTTTTGTCATGTTTGTGGTTGAAATCGGTTGAGCAATAGTGTTTGAGTCTGCTGCCCAAAATGTAGATGCGCATGTCTGTGTGTGATTTTAAAAACTTCTCATTGTCTCGATTTTTAACTGTGACTGATATGCTCTTGGTCCAGAAAATCGTTTTTAAAAGACATCTTATAATACGATTCAGAAAAAATGAATTTGAATGACTCTTTCCAAAGGCAGCACAAACACGTGGTTTGGAAAAGCACTGAGGTGATGCCTATTAATTCCCTTATCCGACAGCAGCGTGGAAAAAGGTAGAATTGTGAAACGACAAGCCCCTAAAAAAGTGAACGAGCACACTTGAACGATTTCTACTACAGCTCCCCTCAACCATGCCTGTGGTTTTCAAAAGGAGGCGAATATGGTGAATTCTGTCTGTGGACTGATGCAGAGCTGAATGGACAGGCAGGTAATAGGAGGGCGAGGCGAGAGAGACAGGCATGGAGCAATCATGAAAATGAATGCAAATGGAGTCAAGGGGGGTCCTAGAGCAAAAAGAAGGGTGTCGTTAAAAAATAGGATCTCACCCAAAGTGCATTAGACGCAGTAGGCCAAACACGGGAATAAATGGACGCCATTGGAAAGTGCACGACTTTCCTTTTTCAACCTGTTCTTAAGACAACTTTGATGAAAAGTCAATTACTATATTGTGTTACTATGCAAGATAAGCACAACGGCAAAGTTGAATACACAGTTTTGGGGTTTGAACAATTTATTTTTTGCCGTCTTGAGCCTATTGCATTGTTTTAATTATAAACAATCTATTTCTGGAATTCACCATTATTCATCTTCCATCACCTTGATTCCACAACAGTTTATGCCCTCCCCTCAAAAAACAAAACTCTTAGCCTCACACCTCCTCTTTGTTTTAACCTCCACTCAGAATAGATACAGGCTTTTCTGCTCAGTCAACTGACAAGCACCTTGAAAAAAGATCCCTGTCATCTTGAAAACATGCCACCTCGTGACCTCGGCATCATCTCATGCCCAGAGCAGATAGATGAATGGGAATATACATCAAAAGTGTGAGTGTGTTGGGGGGGTTGGTGTGCACACATCTGAATATACAAAGTGAAGTGAATGAATATATATGAGTTGGGCTGTTTCATTTCAAAGAATCCAGCACCCTTTTAAATGAAAACATATAAATAAGAATGGTTGTGGCAAATGCAGCTCTAAATAAATGAGTAAAACAAGTTATTATTATGAATAGATATATATATATACATACTATTGCTGTCAATGAAATTAAAACAATATTCTCACAGTGAAGGTCCAAAATTCATATATTCAGGTTAGCTCTTATAAAAATCAAATTTAATCCAAAACGCTGCACATCTACCTTTTGTTTCAATAACATACAATACAGTATACGGGTGATTCAAAAAGAATACGCCAACTTTATTACTCAATATTTCAAATAATAAAAACAATAGGAAACCTAGGTTGAAAAAAATGTGTTGTACAAAACTTCGACAACCACCTGCAGCACGGGCAAGTTCAAGATGAAATGAGAATTCCTCCGAAACGCGTTCCCGGTTGTCGTGATCCACCGTGTAAGATTGCTGCTGTTATTCGGTCTTTCATGTCATCGATATTTGCTGGCAACGGTGGAACATAAACTTTGTCTTAAACATACCTCCACAGACAAAAGTCACACACAGTTAGGTCCAGAGATCTGCCAGGCCAAGCGCAGAGAGCGAGGTCTTTAGCACTTTTTCTATCAATCCACCGCTGAGGCAGGCTTTCATTCAGATAACTTCAAACCTCTAGTAGCCAATGGGGCAGTGCTTCATCTTCAGTGTTGGGTTGGTTACTGAAAACCAGTAACTAGTTACAGTTACTAGTTACTTTATTCCAAAAGTAACACAGTCACTGTCAGGCTTGGACTTGGATTTTGTTTACTCCTTCGATGCAGAGAGGATACGGGACGAGCCAAACGAGAGTGTAAGTACATGGTTTATTTGAATACTAAATACAAAAATAATCGAACTAAGGGCGCTCACAAAGAGGTACAAAAATTTGGCTACAAAAATACAAACAGGAAAACAAAACACCTGCTCGATGGCATGAAAGACGATAAACTATAAACTTAAACTTGCACTGTGGCAGAACTATGAACAACTAAAACAAAAACACTTACTGTGACCGAAACAAGCGGCATGGATAGCAGGGTGCGTAGCAGGTAATCGTGAAGGCATGAAGCAGAATGAAAATAGCAAAGTTCCCAGAATGATGAACAGAAAGCAAATGACTTAAGTACTGGCTGTGGTAATAGAAAACAGGTGTGAGAGGCTGAGGATCGGGGCGCGACTTAAGGGGACCAGGTGGAAACTAATAAGTTGGCATGGAAACAAACAAAACCAGGAAGTGCAAAACGTGACTGAATGTCCAAAATCAAAACATAACATGACAAAACAAGATCCATATGTGTGACAGTTACTAACTCGGTTACTTACACTAAAAAGTAATGTGTTCCTGTGAAAAGTAACTATTTATTTACTTCTTTTTTTTCTTCTTTTTTTTAAAGCTCCCATTAATGCCCTTTTAGCCTTCATTTCAGTACTGTTATTGCACTGGAGAATAATACAATCTGTTGATCAACTTAAAGGGGAACATTATCACCAGACCTATGTAAGCGTCAATATATATTTTGATGTTGCAGAAAAAAGACCATATATTTTTTTAACCGATTTCCGAACTCTAAATGGGTTAATTTTGGCGAATTAAACGCCTTGTATTTATCGCTCTCGAAGCGATGACGTCAGAACGTGACGTCACCTAGGTAATAAAGCCGCCATTTTCTAAAACACATTACAAACACCGCGTCTCAGCTTTGTTATTTTCCGTTTTTTCAACTATTTTCTGGAACCTTGGACACATCATGCCTCGTCGGTGTGTTGTCGGAGGGTGTAACAACACTAACAGAGCAGCATTCAAGTTGCACCACTGGCCCAAAGATGCGAAAGTGGCAAGAAATTGGACAAAATTTGTTCAAAATACGAGGGTGTGGGGTAGGCCGACGAAATGGTCAGTCATTTGTTCCGCACACTTTACCGACGAAAGCTATGCTACTACGGAGATGGCAATATTGTGTGGATATCCTGCGACACTTAAAGCAGATAGATTTCCAACGATAAAGTCAAAGAAATCTTCCGCCAGACCCCCATCTAATGTGCCGGAGTGTCTGCACATTTTACCGGCGGTGCTAAGGCAGACATGGCACAGAGATGTATGGATAACCTGCAGATAGATTTCCAACGATAAAGTCAAAGAAATCTTCCGCCAGACCTCCATTGAATGTGCCGGAGTGTCTGCACATTTTACCGGCGGTGCTAAGGCAGACATGGCACAGAGATGTATGGATAACCTGCAGATGCATTTCCAACGATAAAGTCAAAGAAATCACAAAGGTGAGTTTTGTTGATGTTGTTGACTTACTGTATGTGCTAATCAGACATATTAGGTCGCGGCATGACTGTCAGCTAATCGATTCTAACATGCTATTTAGGCTAGCTGTATGTACATTTGAAACTATATTTACATCCAGCGTTTCCCTCCACCCACATTTAATGCCAAACAAACACTTACCAATCGACGGATTTAAGTTGATCCAGTGTCACAAGATTTGAAATGTCCGATCGTTGGTCTGCACATTTTACCGGCGATGCGAAGACAAACATGGCCAAATAGCGTCAATAGCTATTCGCTCAATAGCTTCAGTTTCTTCTTCAATTTCGTTTTCGCTATCTGCCTCCATACTCCAACCATCCGTTTCAATACATGCGGAATCTGTTGAATCGCTTAAGCCGCTGAAATCCGAGTCTGAATCCGAGCTAATGTCGCTATATCTTGCTGTGCTATCCACCATTTGTTTGTATTGGCATCGCTATGTGACATCACAGGAAAATGGACGTTGGCTTCACAGATAGCGAAAATCAGGCACTTTAAAGCTTTTTTAGGGATATTGCGGGATGGGTAAAATTTTGAAAAAAAAATCAAAAAATCAAATAAGCCACTGGGAACTGATTTGTATTCGTTTTAACCCTTCTGAAATTTTGATAATGTTCCCCTTTAAATGCATTTGCATCACTGAACTTTGCTAAGCTATTTGGTCTACATACAACACACAAAGACAAAGATATGTTTCAATGGACCAATTTATTTCAGGCCAGAACAAATTGAAAAAAAATAGTTTAAATAGCTGCAACATAACATACATAGGTAACAAACATCATAATAACAACATAGCTGTAAACCTGGCTTCACCTAAGGAAGACACACATGACATACACAAAGCCTAACCAGGCATTTTTTTCTCTCAAGGAATTTGGAAATGAAATCATGTGTTTAGGAGTAACAAAAAAATAATTATAATCCCGGAGGATACACAAGAACCACTTTGAAGAGCTACATCAGGCTGCAACAATACATTTTTGGTAAAGTTTCTGATTCTTGTGTTATTGTTGTTCCTGACTTTGCTTGATTCTGTCACACAATTCATCCTTTTGCCCAACAATCCATACAACACTGAGTGAACACTCAATTTGAAGGTTTCTATGACTCTTGTACATCTTTCATACCTGGCTCTAAGGTCAGTTTGTTTTACGTGAACTTACTTCTGACTTCTGTGGATACTTTTCAAAAGATCTGTCTGCTCTCATCATGGCGCTTCACGTTGCCGCTTTTGATCAGTACTGCAATTTCAAAGCATGGAACACAAAGACATGCACCTGGGGATAGGTTGATTGGCAACACTAAATTGGCCCTAGTGTGTGAATGTGAGTGTGATTGTTGTCTGTCTATCTGTGTTGGCCCTGCGATGAGGTGGCGACTTGTCCAGGGTGTACCCTGCCTTCCACCCGATTGTAGCTGAGTTAGGCGCCAGCGCCCCCCGCGACCCCGAAAGGGAATAAGCGGTAGAAAATGGATGGATGGATGGATGGAACACAACAGTTTGGAACAATATTCTGGAAGAATAAACAAAAATTGAGTTCTCCTTCACATCCACTTCTTAGCACCACAGGTTCTGGCCTTCCTGCAGCTTTGAACATCTCAGCTTGTGGTAGCAGATTAATAAAACAGGAAATTAATGCATTTTGAATGAAATCGTCTCAGTTGGGGGTACGTCGCGCCTCATTAAAGCCTGTATTATTGATCAGATTCAAAACCTCCGGTACCCTTGGTACCAAACTGTTAACCAGAAGCCCGCTTGCCCCTCCTCCATGCAGAATGCTAATTGCAAAAAGGTAAAGGATTAATAGCTAATTGAGCATATTTTCAGACAAATCATCGTCATGGCTTGACACTAAAACGAATCTCTTAAATATGCATGGAGCTTGTCTCATACAGTTAGTGTGGTAATATTATCTGCAATATTTAGATACCGTGGGTCTCGCAAGATCAAAAAATAATTGAATTAATGGCATAAGGTTATAAAAAAGTGTAGTAATCATGAAAAAGACATACAGTATATAGATATCCTGTACCTACTATATTGGGTAATATCCTGCTTGTTTTGTGTGATTTTGGTTATGAGAAAATCTGCCGCTGTCTATTTTGGATTTTTCTCATCCGTGCCAGTTTTAGACAGTGTAGAGGCCTTTATTTCTGTGTGACAGTTGTTTGTCATTGCATCTTTTGTTGTCTTCTCGTTGGTCACTAAGTGTTTTTCCTTCCCAAGCAGCTTGTCATAAAAAATGTAAAAGATGCTAAGTGACTAATGTATTTCCTCCGCCGTGTGTTGAGACAATGAAAAATTAACAATAGAAATAATTAATCTTGATTGGTGTCTTCAGTAGTAAAAAACTTGTGTTGTGCCCTTATAAGTTATTCATATCTCATGCAAATTCTCTCCTTCACTTACATGCAAAATAATGTCGCTTCCATGTTATATAAATTCTGAAAGACTTCTGACTTATGTTCCAGCATGTTGTGATTACAACATGCACTCGTGCACCTTGGATTGGCTTAAAATGTTATTTGCTTGTGTTTGGAACTTCCAACCGAGTCATCTAATATGCATTTAACCAGAGGTAAACATGATTCCGAAGTAGGATTTCATTTTGTAACTATTAATTCCTACCTTTCTCCCTGGCATGGTTCATTGTCACACCACTGTAAACATCTCCTTTTTGTTTTGTTGCTTGCTACTTCACATTTTGCTCCAAGCACTGCCAGCCTTAGTTTTCACTGTCATTTACCCTAATGCGGCATCAGGTTCTCCTTGTTTACATGATGTTAGCCAGACTGCTACCACTGAGGCTATGTTATTTTCTCCTGTTTTTATATGTTGCTAAAGTGCTTTAACAAAGGGATGTGTTGTTGCAAAACTTGATACAAAAGTACCTGATGTTCTCGTGTGTCTGCATGCATCCTTTTTTGGTCAATGTGGACTTTTTTATTGACATATTATTATACTATTTGCAGCTTATTATAGTATATCACGTTCACTGTTATTTAAAAGTGTCAGGACTACAGGACAACATTATCACACAGTATCCATACTCCTATGGTTGCAGTAAGATATAGCATTCCAATGTGTCTTGTAGTCAGTCATTTGAGTTATCATGGAAGGTCATATATGCATATGGATTGCCAACTTCCTGGTAAAAAAAATAAATACATCTTGTTGGCAGGGCCAGGCGACAGATCAATTGTATTAATTTGTTTACGTTTTTTTTTTTTTTTAATATTATTTTTTTCTCCTTCTTCCTCAGGTATAACTTTTGCCCCCCGGAACTTTTGTAGCCTTCTGCTGATCCGCCTTCGCTTGGAATGGTTTCCTGCTGGCTCCACTTTGGACTGTTAGATCCACTATGGATTGGACTTTCACAATATCATGTTAGACCCGCTCGGCATCCATTGCTTTCGGTCCCCTGGAGGGGGAGGGGGGTGCCCACATATGCGGTCCTCTCCAAGGTTTCTCATAGTCATCATTGTCACTGTCACCGATGTCCCACTGGGGTGAGTTTTTCCTTGCCCTTATGTGGGCTCTACCAAGGATGTCGTTGTGGTTTGTGCAGCCTTTTGAGACACTTGTGATTTAGGGCTATATAAATAAACATTGATTGATTGATTGATTGATAGCCTTCAAATCCAGTACTAAATAGGGATGGGTACCAAATTCTGTATTCAGAGCACGCTTAGTCGGACTGCCCATAGGTACAATTTTCCATGCCAACAAAGCAAGAAGAAGGCACTCAGAAGTACAGCAATTTTTCACTTTTCAAAATTTCTAGCTCAATGCTAATTTACGTTGGCTATTTTGTAGAAGTGAAACCGAAAAGCAGGAGCAATGTTATATTGGGATTTTAACACCAATTGAGATGTACATTTCAAGTTACAATCAATACAATAAATACAATATTTGGGGCCTGATTTACTTAAGGGCTGTGTGTACTAAAACATGTGCAAACTTGATAGCACACGCAAGGCTGATCTATTAAATGTGTGCAAAGTGTATTGCATCTGTTAGGTCATCAGAATAAGGCGAACATTCCATGTTGCCTGTCTGTCTTCATTATTTGAAAAATATGATAGTGGGAGGATAAGATGCAAATATACTTTTGTATTATACAGCACAAACAGTGTGAATTATCATCACTCATCACTGTTTTGCCAGCCAAATTTAGTGTTTTATTTTGCACCTCTGAAAAGTATGTGCAAAATGACACACACACACACACACACACACACACACACACACACACGGCCGTGAGAAAGGATTGGTGCCCGCGCTGCAAATACAGACACTTGACAAATTATTCTTTATGTTTTTTACGGTGTGTATGTCAATATATTTGCATGGTCTGTCAAAATCCTTTGGTATGGAGGATGACTGGTTAAAACAAATTCAATTGATGCGTTTTAATTTCTGCCGGTATTTTTGTTTTAATGCTGTTTCTTTTTTCGTTTATAAAATATATCATTAACATATCTCGGCTATGAAAAACACTTCTTGAAGTGTGCATTTTAATGTGTCTAGAGCACAGTGAATGCAGCCTCTTTATGACTGTGAGCATTGAAAAAAGGTAGATGCACTTTGGACAGTGTCTAAAATGACCATCAAAGGTGGTAGATGTCTCCTGCATTTTTGAAAACATAGCAAAGAGTAAAAGTAGGATCATGATAAAATGAATGGGCAGTGAATGATTGATTTTTTTCGTGGTGGTCAAATAAGTCTGCACCACCTTTGAATTAATTGTGCACGCAATGTCAGTAGATCACTCGCATCACGCCCACTAATAGAATACGCTGTTTTACAGATTTTGCACATTGTTAGCGCCTGCTATTTAAATCATAGTAAATCAGGCCCTTACAGTATAACACACTAGAACTGTGTGGGCATCAAGGGCGCCGCCCGCAACTGGTTTCGGTCGTACCTGACTGACAGGAGGGTTTTTTTTGTAAAAGTAGACAACATTATGTCTTCCACATCCCCTTTACCAAAATACTTGCAAATGAGACACAGAAGTATAAGAAACCAACTGAACAGCAGAGGTCACTGTTAAATGTTCAATTAAAAAATACATATCTCTTTAGTCACTAAACCTTTTTTAGCACATTTGAACAGCAAAAAAGTGCTGAAAATTGGTACCGTTCACAACCGATATCGATACAGTACCTATTCAAATGTGACAGGTACACATTCCGAGTAGTGAGCTACTTCATTGTTGTTGTTTTTTTTTTTGAAATGGCGCAGCTCCCAATGTGATTTTTTTGTATTTATTTTTTTTAAGTTTTTGAATAAATAAAAGCAACATTTATTTTTAACTTACTGTATCATTGCCATACATATGCTATGCTAATGTAAAATTTGTGGAAAAAAACAGAGCTTTGATTTTTAGGCCATATTGCTCAACCTTACTGTAGATTGGAGAGATAATGGCATACATTGCTTATCTACCCTGTCGGCTCAACACTTACTGAGACTAAAGATAGTTACTCAGACACAAGCGTGCACGCACTTCTTTCCTCACCACATGTTATCCCCATATGGTACCTTGCTCAATGAGTGAATCCATCCTGACAACAAATGGAAGATAACACAAAGAATATGTTACTTTTCACTCTACCCTATTACTAATGGATAGTCTGTTGGGTTGCAAAGCATAAATACTTTAACCACGTCACCACCATTTGTAACTTTGTGGCCCAAACAGATTCCAACAGGAACGTATAAAATATAAATTGGCATTTTATAATGGCCTTCTGTGTGTTGGTGTTTTTGTGCTTGTGCAAACCCGTGTGTCCCCTTGTGAACATTGTGTTGTCACTCAGCAGCAGAAAGTCTCCAGCCCTTGTAGACAGTAAATTGAGGAGACCTAGAGATTAATCCTTTCTTATTGGAAAGAAGGACAGAACAAATAAATGATATTTGTGTATATTCTAGCTCACAGTTTCTGCCTTAACTGCTAACATTGACACACACACTAAAATGTTAAATGTTGATTGTTAAAGGCACTAACATCATTATGTGTGTCTGTATATATAAGTATGTATTTATATAGTATGTATTTATATATATATATATATATATATATATATATATATATATATATATATATATATATATATATATATATATATATATATATATATAAATACATACTATATATATATGTGTATGTGTATGTGTATGTGTGGGAAAAATCCCAAGACTACTTCATCTATACAGAACTGTTTCATGAGGGGTTCCCTCAATCATCAGGAGATTTTAATGGAAGCATTCACATACAATGGTTTATATAGAGCACAGGGTAGGTGGGTATAGGCAGGCGTAGGGTGTGGTGATTGGCTCATGTGTTACCTAGGAGGTGTTTCCGTCTGTGACGGCATGTTGATATATATATATAGAGTATATATATATATACATATATATATTTACAAATGCAGCTGAGATAGGCTCCAGCGACCCCCCATGACCCCAAAAGGGACAAGTGGTAGAACATGGATGGATGCATATGGATATATATATATATATATATATATATATATATATATATATATATATATATATATATATATATATATATATATATATATATATACATATATCTATATATATATATATATATATATATATATATATATATATATATATAAATACATATAGAAATATATATATATATATATACATATATATACACATGCATATATATATATATATATATATATATATATATATATATATATATTATATTTTTTATGGGTATTGTTACAATGTTGATTTCAAATGTCTTATCAATGTTTTATTGAGATTCATTTTCAGGATTAATTCAGAATTTGAATTGTAGTTTCCGATTCCCTTCTGCCCAGATAAACCCCAGATGAGATAAATGTGCATAAAATTGAAGATGACGAGTACAGTGACAAACACGTTTTGAAAAGATAAGTAAGAAACAGGAGTATAGATGCCAGAAAGATGCCCGGAGGATGAAAGTGCCGGTTACTTACCACAAGAGAAAACCAAGTTAGAGCAGAGCAAATGCACAGAGCATGTAGACCAGAAGCAACATGGTTTCTCTGAGCTTGTACAACACTCCTGTCGGACACCGTGTCAACCCAAGGCTGATCCATCACATTCAGAAACACATACGCACACACACACACACACACTTACACGCACACACTTAGTACATCTCAACCGCAGATCTGTCATTGTACAAGCTGTAAAACATGGTGTTAGGCAACCACACACACACACAAGAGCTAAACTGATGTAGTACATCTTAAATCACAGGTCCATCATTGGCGGGTGAGGAACATCAACTATGTCTTGTTGAGAAGTGAAGACCACAAAATGATGCAATTATGACACAAATACATTTTTATATTTCAAAGAATTAGCTAGGCCACATACTGCAGTGTAAAACTACACTATATGCCTTTTATTCTGTATGTTCCCATGCACTATATTGGTTTAAGTCCTTAAAGACATCGGCTCAAAATAAGCTTTCTGATGGTGTTTGGCTTTTGAATAATCGGATTAACACACCGAGATAACCAGATTTCTCTGGCATGTAGGAGTTTAAGAAATCAGACTAATCTATAGGACATGGAAACATACTGGGTCTATGTGTTCTTTTGACAAATACTGTACAGAGCATGGACAACACAACTCATTTCTCATTTATTGCAAAACATCCCAACAGACACAGGTGGCCCACTGCACAAAAATGTTACAACTGTTACAAAAAACAATGCAAACATGATTATGAGACGGATGTCTTTGAAGTTTGAAGTTTATGTTCATTTTGAACGTGTATAACGTTTCTAGGCAGCACAGTGGTACAGGGTTAGTGCACAGTACGAAGTTTCTGGGTTCGATCCTTGGCTCGGGATATTTCTGTGTGGAGTTTGCATGTTCTACCCGTAACCACTTGGCTGCCCTCCGGGTACTCTGGCTTCCTCCCACTTTCAAATCAATCAATCAATCAATGTTTACTTATATAGCCCTAAATCACTAGTGTCTCAAAGGGCTGCACAAACCACCACGACATCCTCGGTAGGCCCACATAAGGGCAAGGAAAACTCACACCCAGTGGGACATCGGTGACAATAATGACCCAGTGGGACGTCGGTGACAATAATGACTATGAGAACCTTAGAGAGGAGGAAAGCAATGGATGTCGAGCGGGTCTAACATGATACTGTGAAAGTTCAATCCACAATGGATCCAACACAGTCGCAAGAGTCCAGTCCAAAGCGGATCCAACACAGCAGCGAGAGTCCCGTTCACAGCGGAGCCAGCAGGAAACCATCCCAAGCGGAGGCGGATCAGCAGCGCAGAGATGTCCCCAGCCGATACACAGGCAAGCAGTACATGGCCACCGGATCGGACCGGACCCCCTCCACAAGGGAGAGTGGGACATAGAAGAAAAAGAAAAGAAACGGCAGATCAACTGGTCTAAAAAGGGAGTCTATTTAAAGGCTAGAGTATACAAATGAGTTTTAAGGTGAGACTTAAATGCTTCTACTGAGGTGGTATCTCGAACTGTTACCGGGAGGGCATTCCAGAATACTGGAGCCCGAACGGAAAACGCTCTATAGCCCGCAGACTTTTTTTGGGCTTTGGGAATCACTAACAAGCCGGAGTCCTTTGAACGCAGATTTCTTGCCGGGACATATGGTACAATACAATCGGCAAGATAGGATGGAGCTAGACCGTGTAGTATTTTATACGTAAGTAGTAAAACCTTAAAGTCACATCTTAAGTGCACAGGAAGCCAGTGCAGGTGAGCCAGTACAGGCGTAATGTGATCAAACTTTCTTGTTCTTGTCAAAAGTCTAGCAGCCGCATTTTGTACCAACTGTAATCTTTTAATGCTAGACATGGGGAGACCCGAAAATAATACGTTACAGTAGTCGAGGCGAGACGTAACAAACGCATGGATAATGATCTCAGCGTCTTTAGTGGACAGAATGGAGCGAATTTTAGCGATATTACGGAGATGAAAGAAGGCCGTTTTAGTAACGCTTTTAATGTGTGCCTCAAAGGAGAGAGTTTGGTCAAAGATAATACCCAGATTCTTTACCGTGTCGCCTTGTTTAATTGTTTGGTTGTCAAATGGTAGAGTTGTATTATTAAATAGAGTTCGGTGTCTGGCAGGACCGATAATCAGCATTTCCGTTTTTTTGGCGTTGAGTTGCAAAAAGTTAGTGGACATCCATTGTTTAATTTCATTAAGACACGCCTCCAGCTGACTACAATCCGGCGTGTTGGTCAGCTTTAGGGGCATGTAGAGTTGGGTGTCATCAGCATAACAGTGAAAGGTAACACCGTATTTGCGTATGATGTCACCTAGCGGCAGCATGTAGATGCTGAAGAGTGTAGGGCCAAGGACCAAACCCTGGGGAACTCCACACGTTACCTTAACGTAGTCCGAGGTCACATTGTTATGGGAGACACACTGCATCCTATCAGTAAGATAAGAGTTAAACCAAGACAGGGCTAAGTCCGACATACCAATTCGTGTTTTGATACGTTCTAATAAAATATTATGATCGACGGTATCGAAAGCACCGCTAAGATCGAGGAGCAGCAACATAGATGACGCATCAGAATCCATCGTTAGCAATAGATCATTAGTCATTTTTGCGAGGGCTGTCTCCGTGGAGTGATTTGCCCTGAAACCGGATTGAAAGGTTTCACATAGATTGTTAGACGCTAAGTGTTCATTTAACTGCTCCGCAACAATTTTTTCAAGGATTTTTGAAATAAAGGGAAGGTGAGACACCGGTCAGTAGTTTACCATGAGGTCAGGATCGAGGTTAGGTCTTTTAAGAAGAGGATGAATAACCGCTTTTTTTGAATGCTAGGGGAACAGTGCCCGAGGAGAGTGATAAGTTTATAATATTTAGCACTGATGGACCTAATAATACAAAGAGCTCCTCGATCAGTTTCCCAGGAAGAGGGTCAAGTAAGCATGTTGTCTGTTTTATTCCATTTACACGTTGTAACAATTCCTCTAATGTTATTTCCTCAAAACGAGAGAAACTATTTTGGAGGGCAGTATCCGCCGTATATACCATCGTATCTGTGTTAACAGAACCCAGTTTTAGCTGGGACGCATTGTCTTTAATCTCCTTTCTAATTACTTCAATTTTCTTACTAAAGAATTGCATAAAGTCATCAGCTGAGTGGGTTGAGCTACTGGAAGGGGTCCCTTGTTGGGTTAGCGATGCTACCGTACTAAACAAAAATTTAGGATCGTTTTTATTACGGTGGATGAGATTTGAGTAATAATTAGCTTTAGCTAAGGTAAGCATGCGTTTATAAGTTATTAAACCATCACTCCATGCTTGATGGTGCACCTCAAGTTTAGTCGTGTGCCATTTGCGTTCCAGCTTTCTACATAATAATTTCTGAGCTCTAGTTTCTTCTGTAAACCACGGGGTGCGCTTTTTTGGAGCCTTTTTTAACTTTAGCGGTGCTATGTTATCAATGGTTTCGCGCAGGGTGTC
This sequence comes from Nerophis ophidion, assembly GCF_033978795.1. Classification (NCBI taxonomy): domain Eukaryota; kingdom Metazoa; phylum Chordata; class Actinopteri; order Syngnathiformes; family Syngnathidae; genus Nerophis; species Nerophis ophidion. The sequence goes on along the minus strand of NC_084621.1, from coordinate 48,960,988 downwards.
GTTAAAGTTGTTAGTGAGGTTATCAATAGAGCCCACATACTTTGGGAATGGTGCCATTACCGAGGGCAGTAGGTCAGCAAGAGTGGTCGTTGTGGCTGTATTAATGTTGCGGCTGCTATAGCAGTTATTATTATTATTGGTTTGACGAACATGCGTCTGAACCTCGAATTTTATAAGGTAATGATCGGACAATACTTTAGTATACGGGAGTATCGTAACTTTGGAGACGGTGATACCCCTGACAAGCACTAGGTCTATCGTATTACCGTTGCGATGCGTGGGTTCATTTATTATTTGTGTGAGACCACAGCTATCAATTACAGTCTGGAGCGCTACGCACGGTGGGCCCGATGGGGTATTCATATGGATATTAAAGTCTCCCATTATGATTATATTGTCGGCGTGTGTCACTAGATCAGCAACGAACTCTGAGAATTCATTGATAAAGTCTGAATAGGGCCCTGGGGGGCGGTAGATAACAGCCAGGTGTAGAGGCAGCGGTGTGGCAGACTTCATAGTAAGCACCTCAAACGATTTATATTGATTATTTATGTTAGGACTAAGGTTAAAGTTTTCGTTGTATATTAGTGCGACCCCCCCACCCCTTTTAAGCGGACGGGCAATATGCGCATGTGTAAAGTTAGGAGGACATGCCTCATTTAGCGCAAAAAAGTCGTTTGGTTTAAGCCAGGTTTCGCTGAGACCGATGACGTTAAGATTGTTGTCTCTGATAATATCATTAACTAATAACGTTTTGGGAGACAATGATCTTATGTTTAAAAAACCTATATTATAGGTAGTGGGCTGTTTTAGGGAGTTTTTGATCAAATTATCCGTAGTAGCAATATTAATAATGTTGTGTTTATTATGCCCAGTAAATTTAGTATAATTACGACCATATCTAGGAATTGATACGACAGGAATTTTCCGATTGTTTGATTGTTGCTTTGATAAACTGCACGCATCATGGTTAGCCACCTCAGTATCGGGGATTTTCCGATTGTTTGTTTGTTGCTTTGATAAGCTGCACGCATCATGGTTAGCCACCTCAGTAACGGGGATTTTCCGATTGTTTGTTTGTTGCTTTGATAAACTGCACCAGCATAGTTAGCCACCTCAGTAAAACACATGTCCAACTCTGAAACACTCAAAGCAGAAAAAACTTGTTCTAATTTAACTGACTCCTTACCCAGACCAGTAGTCTCGCATTTTCCATTTAAATCCGTCTTCAGGATGGAGGGAAGTGGTGTTCTGTGGGGATTAGCCTTCTGCTTTGTTTTTAGCCCCGCTCGGCATCCGCGTTTCCGATCACACCGCTGGCGTCTGCTCCGTAGACGGCCCCCGCTGCTACTAGACTCCCCTGCTTCACAGGCCGCTGGATGTAGCCGCCGACGTATTCCCATGCTAGTTAGCATGTTTAGCACGCACGCGTCTATCAGTCCAAAACGGCCCGATATGTCCACATCCAGAAGTGTCTGGCGGTCGTACGTGATCACGGAGTGACCACGATGTGAGCCAGCCATAAAGACATGCACCTGGGGATAGGTTGATTGGCAACACTAAATGGTCCCTAGTGTGTGAATGTGAGTGTGAATGTTGTCTGTCTATCAGTGTTGGCCCTGTGATGAGGTGGCGACTTGACCAGGGTGTACACCGTCTCCCGCCCAAATGCGGCTGAGATAGGCTCCAGCAAAGGGACAAGCGGTAGGAAATGGATGGATGGATGGATGGATAAAGTTTCTTTATGATACATCACATACATCTGTTCTTTTTTTTCTCCTTACATAATGTCTGAAAAGGAGTAGGAAGAAGCAAAACGTATTTAATTTTACCACCTTTCTACTTTACAGCAATACTAACATATGTTCACTTCCTGTTCTAAATTTGTACACAGTTTTCATCAATTAATTCTAAATACAACAGTTCTCCTCATAAATAGTTATGTAAGTTATGATTCACCTAATGGATGAATGATATACCATTTTCAGTAAGTCAAATACATGTGTCATAATTCTTCTTCTTTGTATTTTGTAAACTCTTGTAGTTTGAATAGTTTCTTAAACTTGTGACGTTTGGCTGACATTGTGGCTTGCGGGTTCGTTCTCTCCTTGATGCAAGCGGAATGGAACACAGCGTGAAGGTAAGAATGATGATTTATTAAACTACAAAACAGACTAGGAACAGAAAACTTGCACAAAAGACACTTGGGACAAAAACCAACAGAACTAGCATGTGATCTAGACAGAACTAAGGACGCTAGCATGTGAGTTCGGAAAATAAACATACAACAAGCGTGGAATTTAACGAGTTCAAAAGTACTTTACCACAATGCGGGATAGCGGGAACACCTGTTGCATGGAAAGCAAATCTACACTGTGAAGCCGAATGGCAACCAAAGGAAGGCTTAAGTAGTGAGGTAATCAAAAAGCAGGTGCGCGTGAGAAACACAAGGCAGGTGACACAAATACGTAACTGGGCAACGGAACAAAACAGGAAGTGCCACCAGGAACTAAGGAAGTCAAATAACAAATAGGATGTGATATACAAAACAGAACTAAACCAGAATATGCCATGATCCGAGTAGCGGATCATGAATAAAATTGGATCATAAGAGTGCATTATTTGACTTAAAAGGTTATATTTCTCCTCTTGTTGTGAAGAATTGTTGTACAATATTGGGTAGCAGGTTATAATTGGCTTTGTGCATAATGTTAGCTGTTTGCAAATGCAACAAGTCATTGAATTTCAATATTTTGGATTTAATAAAAAAAAAAGGGTTTGTAGCTTCTTTATATCCAACATTATTTATTATCCTAACTGACCTTTTTTGTAACACGGTTAATGAATGAAGTGTACTTTTGAAATTAATTCCCCATATTTCTTTACATACAATACAAGTAAAGGAATCGCTGCCCCATATTAAAATGTATATACTCAGTTCAAATGAAATAAAATAAGTGTGATCATGTGGATATTCTCCCGTTTGGATTTAAGTGTTTTTTCACACACATGAAGCTACACATGTTTCTCTTATTCGTATTGTCCCGTCCAGCCTGCGAACATGTCCACCTTGCATAAGTTTTGATTGATTGATTGATTGATTGAAACTTTTATTAGTAGATTGCACAATTCAGTACATATTCCGTACAATTGACCACTAAATGGTAACACCCGAATAAGTTTTTCAACTTGTTTAAGTCGGGGTCCACGTAAGTCAATTTATGGTACAAATATATACTATCAGCATAATAGAGTCATCATACAGGTTAATCATCAGAGTATATACATTGAATAATTTACATTATTTACAATCTGGGGGGTGGGATGAGGAGGGTTGGGTTGACATCAGCACTTCAGTCATCAACAATTGCATCATCAGAGAAATGGACATTGAAACAGTGTAGGTCTGACTTAATAGGATATGTACAGCGAGCAGAGAACATAGTGAGTTCAAATAGCATAAGAACAAGTATATACATTAGAAATACATATGGTTATTTACAATCCGGGGAGATGGGATTTGAAGCGGGGAGGGTGTTAGTAAAGGGTTGAAGTTTCCTGGAGGTGTTGTTTCAGAGCGGTTTTGAAGGAGGATAGAGATGCACTTACTTTTACACCTGTTGGGAGTGCATTCCACATTGATGTGGCGTAGAAAGAGAATGAGTTAAGACCATTGTTAGATCGGAATATGAGTTTAACGTGGTTTGTGGAGCTCCCCCTGGTGTTGTGGTTATGGCGGTCATTTTAAGGAAGTACTTTGACATGTATTTCAGTATCAGGGAGGTGTAGCGGATTTTATAGACTAGGCTCAGTTCAAGTTGTTTTACTCTGTACTCCACCCTGAGCCAGCCCACTTTGGAGAAGTGGGTTGGAGTGAGGTGTGATCTGGGGTGGAGGTCTAAAAGTAACCGTATTAGCTTATTCTAGGATGTTTGGAGTCTAGATTTGAGGGTTTTGGAGGTGCTGGGGTACCAGGAGGTGCAAGCGTAATCGAAAAAGGGTTGAATGAGAGTTCCCGCTAGAATCTTCAGGGTGCTTTTGTTGACCAGAGAGGAGATTCTGTAGAGGAATCTCGTTCTTTGGTTGACCTTTTTGATTACCTTGGTTGCCATTATATCACAGGAAAGATTAGCCTCTAGAATGGAACCTAGGTAGGTGATCTCATCTTTCCTGGTGATGACAATGTCACCCACGTTTATAGTGAAGTCACTGACTTTCTTAAGGTTGATGTGGGACCCAAATAGGATGGATTCTGTTTTACCTAAGAGTATGGATAGCTTGTTGTCAGCGAGCCAGGTGCAAATATTGAGGAGTTCAGCACTGAGGATTTGTTCCACCTGTGACTTGTCCTTGCCGGATACCAGCAGGGCCGAGTCATCCGCAAACAGGAAAAATTCACAGTCGCATGCTGATGGCGTGTCATTTACGTATATTAGGAACAGTAAAGGTCCTAATTACTGCCTTGGGGGACTCCACAGCTTACTGAGAGGGGAGGGGACACGGTGCCGTTCACCTCTACCACCTGTTTCTTCCCCTCCAAGTAAGATTGCATCCAGCTCGATGAGGTTTTATCAAATCCGATTGCTCTGAGCTTTTCCAACAGTATAGCGTGGTTAAAGGTGTCAAAAGCCTTCTGAATGTCCAGCATGACCTTGCCGCAGTATTTGCCCGCGTCCACCTCATGTTTGATGTGGTCGGTCAGATAGAGAAGGCATGTGTCAGTGGAGTAGTTAATTCGGAAGCCAGATTGGAATTTGTACATGAGTTTTTCAGTAGCAAGGTATCTATCGACCTGTTCATAAACCATTTTTTCCAGTACTTTTGAAATGGAACTGAGAATAGAAACAGGTCGGTAGTTACCAGGTTCTAATTTGCTTCTTTTTTTATAAATGGGGGTTACTCTTGCTATCTTGAAATCCTTGGGTACTTGGCCTTGTTTAATTGAGAGGTTAAATATGTGTGTGATGATAGGAGCAATGGTGGCGGCAGAGTCCCTGAGGAATCTGGAGGGAATATTGTCAAGTCAAGTGAGGCAGAGGTGTGTGAATGAAGGCAGGCTTGTTAATAATGAGAGTTTGCCATGATTCCTTTTTTTGGCTGTGTAAAATTGTGGAGCATGAAGTTTTACTAACACTTGTGAATGTTAATAAAAATCCATGAAAAAGATAACACTTTACATTTAAAAAGGCTGTTTTAATCCAGGCAGTGCTCGTTACGCGAGTGTATGTCGCCACGGTGATAGTGCATATACACACTATAACAGCTTATTCTACCAGGCTGGATGTGACTAATAATCCGTAAATGAACTTGTGTTTCACATGGTATTATAAATACCAGGATGTAATTTGTGATGTTAAGAGTTCTGTTTAGTACAAACGTTTGTAACGCGTCAGAGGGCCTTTGTAGACAGCTATTTATTTGTGTGTGTGTGTGTGTGTGTGTGTGTGTGTGTGTGTGTGCTTTTGTTTGTGTACGCTTGCACAGGGGAGCCTAATAGAAGCCACCTTTTACATTCTAAAACTGTGTCAGAAAATACTAGGAATCAACCCAATGACATCTGTAAATCAATCGCTTTGGTACAATCCTAATATCATAATTAATAAAAATGTGGTTAAATAGACAACATGGAAAGACAGATGTATTACTAAACCTCATCATATTATTAATAAAAACTCTTTTAAACCCATCCATGATTTAGTTGTTCAATACAATGTAGCCAGATATCATGTTTTAAATTTGGGCTTCACGGTGGCAGAGGGGTTAGTGCGTCTGCCTCACAATACGAAGGTCCTGCAGTCCTGGGTTCAAATCCAGGCTCGGGATCTTTCTGTGTGGAGTGTGCATGTTCTCCCCGTGAATGCGTGGGTTCCCTCCGGGTACTCCGGCTTCCTCCCACCTCCAAAGACATGCACCTGGGGATAGGTTGATTGGCAACACTAAATTGGCCCTAGTGTGTAAATGTGAGTGTGAATGTTGTCTGTCTATCTGTGTTGGCCCTCCGATAAGGTGGCGACTTGTCCAGGGTGTACCCCGCCTACCGCCCGATTGTAGCTGAGATAGGCGCCAGCGCCCCCCGCGACCCCAAAAGGGAATAAGCGGTAGAAAATGGATGGATGGATAAAACACGCTGTAAATAAATGCATATCCTCTGAAAGTATGTCTTTAAACATCCATGAACTGGAAGATGCACTTTATAATCAAGATACATTTAAGAAATTATTTAAAATATTTTATGAAATAATAAATGAACACCACACTAGAAATGCAAATGATGCATGTGTTCGAAATGGATGATGGACTTAAACATTTTAGATGAAAGAGACATATCATGGAATGATATTTGGAAAAATGCCATAAGCCCTTTAGAAACATTAAAGATAAGCTGACTCAATTTAAGATATTGAATAGATTGTGTTTTACATCTTCCCAGCTGTTCAACGTTGGTGTAGTAGATAGCAAGTTATGTACGAAGTGTCAGGCAGCTGAGAGAACTCTTGTTCATTTATTGTGGGAATGTCAGAGAATAAAAGAGTTATGGTTGAAAACAACAAAAGAAGCAATCACATTCCTCACTATAAACATCCCAATGACACTGCAAACGTGTATTCTTGGAGATCTCCATCAATTTAGTAACGTGTCAACAAAGAGTAAAAATGCATACAGAGTGTATTTACCATTATAGTCACATCGTTCAATGATCACGGTCCAGATGTAGTTTACGTCTGTTAGTAACAGGATGTACAAACACGGCAGATATATGTGTTTACATTGTTAAAATTCTTCTTTTGTGGTTGCACTTACGAGACAACGATGTGAATTTTAATTTTGATAGTCAATTCAGAGTGCCATTATTTTTAATTTATCCTCATCTCAATTGATGTTTCCAGGTGTCGCAATTGAAACCAACAGAATGAATTTGATAGCTTTCTGGAAGTCTCTTTTATAATTGTATTGTGTGTGGTGTACACTGCATCTAAACTTCAAGTGCATGTTTCACCTTTCAGGGCCGCTGTCTCAGAGGTGCGTAAAAACTGAAGTACTTAAGTCGACGGCAAGTTTTTTCCCACATTGGAGAATATGGCACTTGAGAATGTTTTGTTTCTTTTGCAAGTGCCCTTATTGCATACAGTTGTTCTGATGCTAACACCCGTTTTGTTTATATGCACTGTTTTTTTTGTTTTTTTGCCAGGATTTTATGTCTATCATTTGACAGATTTAATTTTCTTGTGTCACTTGCAGTCAAGATGATTTTGCTGAATGAGCCTTACTGGGGTGCTAATCAATCTGCAATCAAAAGATGGAAATCCTTGATTTAGACGAGTAGGCAAATGGAACTGGTAACTTCCAGTGCCAGGGTTGCAAAAAAGCCATAGTTTGGCTAGAGCTTAGGGCAAATAATAATTAATTAGGTCAACATCAGTGTTTTTATCAGTGTGTTTTCTTCTTGAATGCAGGCAGAAAGAGGAAAGGTTTTGCTAGAGTGCATATTTCGTTATGAAGCATCTTCATGTGCAAGAAGGAGCAATTGCAATGGTATCTGAAAAGCTACTCTAATTCAACAACTTGCAGATAGCCACATTGCAAAAAAGTGGTTATCGTAAGCTTGCGGGAAAACTGCAAAAATGAAACTATGGTTGTTAAGTTCCATAGTTTTGGGTCAAAGCAGTGTTTGGAGTCAATAAATGCTTTAGAAATTCCCATACATCTTCGTAAGTGGGGAAGTTTAAGTGGCTCTAAATGAATAGCTTGACTTCAGCCAAACTATACTGTACACTGCATGGTCAAAAGTATTGATAATCTTAGGTCATAAAAACTTATTGTTCAACATCAGTGGCCTGTAATATGTTACGGCCACATTTAATATCAAAGCAGGTACTCTATAGATGGATTTTATGTACAGACAGACAAATATTTTCCACAACAACTCCAGCCAACTTGGGAGTAAATCTATACAAAGATTCCATCACTATGTGCTGATTCCGCCAGTCAGATTTTACAATTTCCAAAACAGTAGCTCACATTTAATATTTTGTTAAACAATAACTTTACATAGTGGCAAGACAGTGAGAAAAGCAGCAACAAGCACTAGTTTGTCTCACATTTACCCCCTTGAGTGCAGCAGAGTACCGTCGGCCTCACCATATCATGTCTTCATTCGTTTTTATTCTGATCAGCACGACTAAATACAGTATGACGTATACATTTTTTGAATATTTTAAACCGACTGTTGAGAGTCAGAACGTATAACAAAACTCCTGAAAACATTATACTAGTAACACACAGGAGTGTGTCAATTGTATGCATTAATGCAAGGTGTGAAGGTAAAGTGAGGCTCTACGAAGGCTCGTTTGAGACATAATTCACATTTGCCTCTTACGTACACCAGTGATATAGAAAACTTCTCACAAACACGACTAAAATGCGGACACACACTCACGCACGCGTGCGCACACACAAACACACACACAAAAATAACTAAATTATGGTAATTTTTTGTATGTATATATATATATATATAAATATATTACCATAATTTAGTTATTTTTGTGTATATATATATATATATACTTTATATATATATTAGTACATGCAATCAGAGCTGTTAACAGAGCTTCGACCATGCTCCAAGTGAAGCAGTGGACAATAAATCAGACTAAGCCATGTTCTGTGGCTCTATTGTCGAGGCAGCTGATCGGAGCTGTGGCCGCAAAGTGATTGGTGCCTGGTCCCTGTAATCCTTCGTCCCGCTAGTGGACAGTAGCAGTGAGGGATGCCATCAAACTGAAGAAGTAGTCTTATCCAGCCATTTTGTCCGATGGGATTTTGGAGGCAGCTGACATGTACCAACAGTTTCAGTAGGCACTAACTGAGGCAAAAACTCAGACGTGGGAGGGATTCCGGGAAACCATGGAGAATGACTTCAAGATGGCTTCAAAGCAATCTTGGATAACCATCTACGTCTTATGAAGGAGAATCAACACCGTGTCTGTTAGGGATCGTGTGCTGCTAAATTCAAATTGGGATGTTGTGAACCGGCGTAAAAAATACTTGAAATACCTACTTAATCCCAACAACATGTCATCTTATAAGGTAGCAATGCCTGAGGACACTACGGTGAGCTCTCCCACCTTTGGAGCTGAATTTGCTGAGGTAGTCTAAAAACTCTTATGTGGGAGGGCCAATGGGGTGGATTAGATCCCCTAAGAATTTGTTAAGGCTCTGGATGCTGTGAGGCTGTCTTGGTAGACAAGACTATTACATCACGTAGACATCGGATCTGGATGGGCAGACCGGGGTGGTGGTTCCAATTTTTAGGAGGGAGGATGTTTTTCAACAGTCACGGGATCACAGTCCTTTAGACTTCCTGGTGGGGTCTATTCAGGGAAATTGGCTAGGAGGATCTGCCAGATGTTGGAACCTTGGATTTAGGAGGAGTAATGTGATTTTCATCCTTGTTTTGAAACTGTGGATCAGACAAAAAATTATGGCAGGGCTCTTTAGAGCGCACAGTAGTTTGTCAACCAGTTTGCACATGTTTTGTGGACTTGGAGAATGTATTTGACTGTGTCCCTCTAGAAATGCTGTGAGGAGCACTGCATGTATAGGAATGCATGATTTTGGCAGGCGGCTGGCTCCTTGTATGACTGGCTCCTTGTACAAACCCCATTTCCATATGAGTTGGGAAATTGTGTTAGATGTAAATATAAACAGAATACAATGATTTGCAAATCCTTTTCAACCCATATTCAATTGAATGCACTACAAAGACAAGATATTTTTTGCTCCAACTCATAAACTTTATGTTTTTTTTCAAATAATTCTTAACTTAGAATGTCATGGCTGCAACACGTGCCAAAGTAGTTGGGAAAGGTCATGTCCATCACTGTGTTGCATCACCTTTTCTTTTAACAACACTCAATAAACGTTTGGGAATTGAGGAAACTAACTGTTGAAGCCTTGAAAGTGGAATTCTTTCCCATTCTTTTTTTGAATAGAGCTTCAGTGGTTCAACAATCTGGGGTCTCCGCTGTCGTATTTTGCGCTTCATAATGCGCCACACATTTTCGATGGGAGACAGGTCTGGACTGCAGGCGGGCCAGGAAAGTACCTGCACTCTTTTTTTACTAAGCCACGCTGTTGTAACACTTGTCTTGCTGAAATAAGCAGGGGTGTCCATGATAACGTTGCTTGGATGATAACATATGTTGCTCCAAAACCTGTATGTACCTTTTAGCATTAATGGTGCCTTCACAGATGTGTAAGTTGCCCATGCCTTGGGCACTAATATTCCCCCATACCATCACAGATGCTGGCTTTTGAACTGTGCGCCTATAACAATCCAAATGGTTATTTTTCTATTTGTTCAGGAGGACACCACGTCCTCTGTTTCCAAATATAATTTGAAATGTTTACTTTTCAGACCACAGAACACCTTTCCACTTTGCATCAGTCTATCTTAGGTGAGCTCGGGCCCAGCCAAGCCGGCGGCGTTTCAGGATATTGTTGATAGATGGGTTTGGCTTTGCATAGTGGAGTTTTAACTTTCACTTGCAGATGTAGCGACCTACTGTAGTTACTGACTGTGGTTTTCTGAACTGTTCCTGAGCCCTGTTTGACGATTTGCTTACAAATTGGTGACCCTCACCCCATCCTTGTTTGTGAATTACTTCCCATTTCACGGAAGCTGCTTTTATACCCAATCATGGCACCCAACTATTCCCAATTAGCCTGCACACCTGTGGGATGTTCCATATAAGTGTTTGATGAGCATTCCTTAACTTATTCAGTATTTATTGCCACTTTTCCCAACTTCTTTGTCACGTGTTGCTGGCATCAAATTCTAAAGTTAATGACTTTTTTGCAAAAAAAAGAATGTTTATCAGTTTGAACTTCAAATATGTTGTCTTTGTAGCATATTTAACTGAATATGGGTTGAAAATTATCTAACACAATTTCCCAACTCATATGTAAACGGGGTTTGTATGAGCAGTAAGATAAACCTGTTTCCATTGAGGGTTGGACTTTGCAAGGGCTGTCCATTGTCATTGGTTCTGTTCATAACTTTTGTAGAGAAAATTTCTAGGCGCAGCGAGGACATTGAGGGTATCTGGTTTGGTGGCTGCAGGATTGGGTCTTAGCTTTTTACAGAAGATGTGATCTTTAGCTGTCACTGGATCAGTTTTCATTTTCAGCCGTGTGTGAAGCAACTGGAATGAAAATGATTACCTCCAGGTTCAAATCTATGGAAAAGTGCCATCTCCGGGTCGGTGATGAGACACTGCACCAAGTGGAGGAGTTCAAGTACTTTGGACGAAGACCAGTAAATGTTGAAGAGACCATGTCTCTCAGCTGGCCTGGGAGCACATTGGTGCCACCCAGGGGGAACTGGATGATGTAGATGGAGAAGAAAATCTGTTCTTCTCTGCTTAGGCTGATACTCCTGCAACACAACTTCAGATAAACAGAAGAAGCGGGTTGGATGGATGGAAGAATGATGTAAACATAGTGAATGTGATAAAGACCCAAAAGTCAAAAAAGAACCAATATTGGGAGTAAAGGCTTATGAAAAGTACAGTGCTGTCCATTCTAGCTAAAAACTCCCAGTTCAGATGGCACACCAACCTTTGATTTAGAGATAATATCCTTATCTTTTCATTTGGGATAGTTTGACATTGGATTTATCTGGAGTTGCTCACTGCTGCTCGATTGCTTTGAATGACACACACAAACACGCACACACGCTCACACATTTGCAGATCCCATTGCAGATGTAGATGATACCAAACTGATATTAAGTGTATGTACTGCAAGCAGTAGTGGACATACTCTATCGTAATAAATCATTGAATCAGAATTGATCAATTTCAGGGGTCAGATTTCCACTTCTAGAAGAGTTCTAAATGTAAGACAGAAAATGTACAAAAAAAATTAAAAAATATGACTAACTTTATTAATGGCTAAGCTTTGCTTTCTGCAATGATCTGTATAATCACTGATATTACAGCACACTTGGCAACATTTTCATTTAAAAATAAGAGTAATTTATTTAAAAAATGAAAGCCACAGTTTATTTCCACATACTGATAAAATAAATGTTTCCAGTGTAGTGTGTGCACACAAGTGTGATGTTTATATCATAAAATATATTATTAGAAGTAAGTAATGGTCAAAAGCTTTTGATCGACCATGACTAGGGTTGGAAATCGAACACCGGTTCTTCACAAGTTTCAAGGTACAAGATACAAGCTTAATGGAAATTCAAAAAGCTATAACTTATTTTGCAAAAAATAAATCTCCTGGCTTTGATGGCTACAATACAGAATTTGATCAAATATTCAGTGAAGATTTGTCTCCTCTATTATTACAAATGTACCAATCTTCATTTAATAAACAATTGTTTTCTCCAACCTTAATTTTTTCTCATATCTCATTAATACATAAAAAGGATAAAGACCCATTGATTTGCAGTAATTATCGTCCTTTATCCATAGCCAATATGGACAATAAAATCTTGGCAAAAATCTTAGCCACACGATTATCAAATGTAATAGGAAAATTAATTCATACTGACCAAACTGGCTTCATGGTAGGTCGACAATCTTCAGACAATACGAGGAAATTGTTTAATGTAATTCACTATGCGAGAGGTCTCCCTTATCCTACAGCAGTATGTACTGTTGATGCGGAGATGCCATTCGACCGCATAAAATGGTCATTTATGTTTTGCACATTATGTACATTTGGATTTGAAGATCATTTTATACAATGGATTAAGATGCTTTTTGGAAGGCCCATGGCATCAGTCAAAACCAATAATCATATTTCAGAACATTCTTTGTTAAAAAGAAGAGTAAAACAGGGATGTCCTACATCTGGATTATTATTTAATTTGGTTACTTAACCCATCCATCCATCCATTTTCTACCGCTTATTCCCTTTTGGGGTCGCGGGGGGCGCTGGCGCCTATCTCAGCTACAATCGGGCGGTAGGCGGGGTACAACCCTTAGCTGCAAAAATAAGAAGTGAAAATAATATTAATGGTATAAAAATTGGCTCTCAGCTATCAATGTATTGTGACGACATAATTTTCTACTTGTCACATGTTGACTCCTTTCTTCACTATATCAATAATGTCATCACTGAATATGGCTGTTTATCAGGGTATAAGGTCAATCGGGACAAATGTAAAATATTACCACTTATTAAACACTGCAAGAAATCACAAGTTCAGAACTCCAAAATTAATTGGAAAGAGGCAGAAATCATATATCTAGAACTACATGTTACACCAAACCTTTATACAAGCAGAGATCTAAATCTTAAACATTTAAAAAATAAGATAGAATCCAAAATGGAACGCTGGTCATGTCTCCAAATATCACTTTGGGGTCGGGTGAACATAGTAAAAATGAGTATACTGCCAGCAGTTAATTATATACTGAAAATGATGCATGTCCTAATAAATAAAAGTTGGTTTAAGAAAATACATACAATGATATCACATTTCATATGGTGTGGAAAGAAGGCCAGATGTTCATACTTAAGGTTGTCTTGTACACAAGATAAAGGAGGACTACAATTACCAAACTTCTTACATTATTATATCTCCTTCGGTTGTGAACAAGCAAGCCACTTATTTCCTTCTTCTGCAGATAAGGACTGGATCAACATAGACAAACATATGTTAATGAATTTGAACATTGATGTGGGGAGTTTATATTATATTAAAAAAAATACCTAACGAATTGAGGCAGAGCCTAATAGAAGCCACCTTTTACATTCTAAAACTGGGTCAGAAAATACTAGGAATCAACCCAATGACATCTGTAAATCAATCGCTTTGGTACAATCCTAATATCATAATTAATAAAAATGTGGTTAAATAGACAACATGGAAAGACAGAGGTATTACTAAACCTCATCATATTATTAATAAAAACTCTTTTAAACCCATCCATGATTTAGTTGTTCAATACAATGTAGCCAGAAATCATGTTTTAAATTGTATCTCTTTGAAACACGCTGTAAATAAATGCATATCCTCTGAAAGTATGTCTTTAAACATCCATGAACTGGAAGATGCACTTTATAATAAAGATACATTTAAGAAATTATTTAAAATATTTTATGAAATAATAAATGAACACCACACTAGAAATGCAAATGATGCATGTGTTCGGAAATGGATGATGGACTTAAACATTTTAGATGAAAGAGACATATCATGGAATGATATTTGGAAAAATGCCAATAAGCCCTTTAGAAACATTAAAGATGAGCTGACTCAATTTAAGATATTGAATAGAGTGTGTTTTACATCTTCTCAGCTGTTTAAAATTGGTGTAGTAGATAGCAAGTTATGTACGAAGTGTCAGGCAGCTGAGAGAACTCTTGTTCATTTATTGTGGGAATGTCAGAGAATAAAAGAGTTATGGTTGAAAACAACAAAAGAAGCAATCACATTCCTTGATATAAACATCCCAATGACACTGCAAACGTGTATTCTTGGAGATCAAAAGAAGCAATCACATTCCTTAATATAAACATCCGAATGACACTGCAAACGTGTATTCTTGGAGATCTCCATCAATGTAGTAACGTGTCAACAACGAGTAAAAATGCGTTTCTTTCAATATGCATAATAACAAAAAGGTTAATTTTAAAACAAATGGACAGATGTTGGTTTTTCCAAATCATACTGACAGGTTTACACAAGCTATGGAGATGATATCAGTAGAAAAAACTGCATTTCGTTTAGATAATAATGAGTCCTATATTGGAATAAGGGATCCATTATTTAAATCAGTTTTGAGTAATAAATGAACCAAAATATGACTTATTATATATTTGTGTAAAATATTAGACACATTGTGTTGTCAGGCTTATGAGATGCGATGCAAGTGTAAGCCAATGTGACACGTTTGTTCTTTTTTTTCTCTTTGTAGTAATGTTTTTGATTATAATATCAATGAAGGATTTTTGATCACTGCTAATTTGAAATTCTTGCTAGTATTGATAATATTCATTTTTGTTTCACTACTTTTGGATTGTACCGTGTCATGTTTGTGTGTCCCCAATTCTCTCTGTTTATTGCTATTCTGAGTGTTGCTGGGTCGGGTTTGGTTTTGGAATTTATTGCATAGTTATGGTATTTTTGTGTATTGTTTTGTTTGATTGATTAATACATTCATTAAAAAACATAAATAAAAAAGATACAAGGTTTCCAGTGTATCAATTCCTTGGAATTACTTGCCATTTTTCAAATAATTCTCTTAACGATTCCTGCGGGCGAGAATGACGTTATTATGCAACGTCCGTGGTGACGTTAGAGAACAAAATTGCACCCACTGCGAAAGAAACGCTCAAAAGTGTTTTTACAAAAAATAATTGCAACAGCATTACTTGTAATAATTGCAAGGCTGCTATTTCATCAAAAAGAGCACATACGACAAATATGGTGAAACATTTGAACACACAGCATGCATTTCAATAAATATAAATGAATGTAAAGTTTTTGGTTCTCATCGCAACAGCAGTCAACTGGCGTAAACACAACAGGTATTAACAAACACCGCCTATGTTAGCGCTATTAGATGTTAAATTAAAATAAATGCATTCTTGTTTAGATGACAATTACGAGAGACAGAATGTGATAGTCTCATAGTCGGGCAGCTCCAGTTCACGTCTGGTGCTAGCCGAATGTCACTGAGCAGTGACTACTTTTGTGGTCAGAAGCTTGCACCCATTTGCCACAGTAAACGCTCCTTTTTTTGGTAGGTGAATTGTTGTGTTTTGCCATTCGCCTGTCTTTTCCTTGTTTTTGCTGCCTGTTTTCGCTTCAGTAATTAGTCCCCAGCGAGGCACACCTGCAACAAATCACTACCCAGTACTATTTAAGTTCATCACCGCCAGCTGTTCCCTGCCGGTGATTGCCTCCTGTACCTTCCACGTACAAGACGCCCGCTTTTTCCTCACCAAACTTGGTATGGGGTTTTACCTTTCTCCTACAATTCCTCACCTCTTTGTGTTTTCTTCCTAGTCTCCCTGAGGTTCAGAGGATCTTTGTGTTGGACGTTTTGTGCACCAGTGCACACAGGCTAATTCCCCTGCCTTCCACTGAGTGACTTGCTAGAGTGTTTTTTTCCATGGTGTGCACTTCTGCCTCCATCGCCTTTAGTTGTACTTTTGGACTGATTAAGTTATTCTTTTGTTATAATCCAACCTGGCCTCCCGTCTCTGCATCCTGGGGTCCATTCCTTGATCCGCACACAACATGAATGTTCAATTGTATTTGCCGAAAAGTTTAATTTTTTCTTCCCTTCAGATTTTCACTCAGTCATTTCGATTATACAGGTGAAACTAAAAAAATAGAACATTGTTTTAAAAGTCCATTCATTCAAATGTGACCCATCATACATCTGGTCAGGTGAGACATGTCAAGCCTGTATTTACTAATGATCATGCATTTCAGTTTTCGAAACCCTACATTTTATGAGATTTTCAGGGTTTTTAATGAACTGTAAGCCGTAATCATTCAAATGGTAATAAATAACTGACTTTGCATGTAATGAGTTAATATCACAGGTTACTAAATGCTGTTTTATTGTGTAGTTTCCCAAAATGTTTTATTTTGTTGAATTCTCCAAAATAATATTTTATATCTTATATGAATATTTTTTTTTTTTCAATGCTAAATATGTTCCTTTTAAGAGTTCACTGTAGGCTTTTGCAAGGTCAAACTAAACAAAACTGATGCGAATCCACCTTTTTGTTTTCTTTTTTCCAAATAAGAACCGATAAGAGAACCGATAAAGAACCGAATCGTTAAGCAGAATCGAAAGTGAAATTGGAACCCGAAAAATTGTATCATTTCCCATCCCTAACAGGAACAGAAGATCAGAATCAGAATAATTTTTATTTGTCCGTTCCAACATGTACAAGACACATCAGAACTGAAATTAAATTTTCGGCACAGTCCCGCTAAGAGCAGACACACGTTACAGGGGGGGGGACAAGACGAGACCACCGACGGATCAGCCGGTTACAGCGCTCCTTAAAAAGATAAGAAAAGGGTGACATTAGGAAAGGGGGGGGAGTAAAAAAATATCAGTCCAAGGCTAGACCCTCAGCAGAGGTCTAGTCTGAGTCCAAGGAAAAAACCTCACATAGCGTGGCAAACATTAAACATACATATATCACACCAACTTGCAACAGAGGGAGGGGTGGGTTTGCGCAGGCCCGCTGTTCGCTCTGTAGCGCCGCTCAGCCATTTCACAACCCCATAGGAAATAAGCAGTGGTGAGGGTGTTGTGCGTATATGCCCAATTAACTCGGGAGAGGTGAAGTGCTGAGGCCGATAAAGTTCGGCTACAGATGTTGTTGACAAAAAGGAAGGTCAAAAGCGTCTATCTTTGAGGAGTCTTCGGGAGATTTTCTTCAGAACAACCTGCTCCATGGCAAGGCCATTCAGGGAGTCCAAATCGTAGATAAAAAGTTGTTTTCTTTCGAGAAGACAAAATATTGACTTGTCTTCTCTGCTTGTCCATGCTGGAACTCTTTTAGTTCCAATTAATTATTCCTTCTCTGCAAACTTTTCCAAGATGAGATCCATTTTGCGATTCAACTCAGAAATCGCACAAGTCTGTGTTCCCACAGCCCGACCCAATCCTTCCATTGCGTTGAACAGCCGTTGGGCCCCTTGAGTGGCTGCCATCGTCTTCCGAATTTGTCGATACACGAGAGCAATGCCCAGCCCAATCAGCAAGTGCCCCGTGATCACAGCTCCAAATAGGTAGATGTCTTCGACGTCCTCGATGGAAAGAGCTGAGAGGCACATGATCCTCCATGAGTTCCAGGAGTCCCTCACGTAACCCACAGCGATGGTTCCATCAGGGCAGCCAGGCTCCCCTGAACCTCTTTTTCTTGTCGAAAACAAAGATGTTATGAATTTAAGAGCTGGTATTACATCTCAGACAATATCCCACTACTTTTCTTCAACTGCTCTAATTTACACAAATTACTACTAATTTAGCTGAATTATAATAAAAGTGTTGTTGTACAAAATATAGTTGTTCAAATTCATGTGTGCACTCATATGGTCTATTAAACTCAAGTGTTCACTTACAATAGATAAGTATTAATTGATTAAAGCGTTTTCCCCTACAAACATCTAATGGATTATATTCACATTGGTATGGAGGTTATGTTGTGTCTGTATTATGAAAGCTTTTTTTTTGACACTGTATTCATGTAACTGAATATTTTGTGTTTGAATTTTGTGAATTTAATTTATTTACATTAAGTTATGCTGACAGTTTAACTAAGAAAGAAAGAAAGAAGAAAGAAAGTTTCATTGAAAAACAATTTGTGAGCAAAATGCGTGTCGAAAAATTGCTGCTCCAAAAAATACCCATCTTGCCTCGTTAAAAACTAGGTAGAACAGCGAACTGCGTTTCTTATGCTGACTTGGGTCAAGTGACTTCAAACTTGACATCTCTTTGGCTGGTTTTGAGACAGGTCTGAAGTCTTGCTTTTTGAAGCAGCACATTTTCTAATACTGAATATTTCAGCACTGATTTTTTTTTTTTACATTGGCTTTTTATATTCTGAATTTTTAGACACTGACTTTTTTTACACTGAAAAAAATTAGTTCACATAATTTAAATGCAAAAATGTACAGTTTAAGTTAAAAATTTCAAGTTAAAGTTAAAGTTACTTAAACTCAGTGTCAAAAAAAGAACAATACGCCTTTGTAAAAAAGACACAAATTAACCTCCATACATTGCTAACAATTCACAAGTGGTTTTATTTATTTATTTAACCTGACCTGTACAGACAGTCAGAAAAATCATATTTTTTTTGTAGGTGCTCATGTCCGCTTTACAGAAATGCTTTACAAAAGGGAAGTGTGGGATACTTCACATCTTGCCTTATTTCTATTTGGCTTTATAAAATGGATTTATTCAATGTTTGGTGCAGCCCGACCAGAGCAGGAGGGGATAGACAAAAGAAGAGAAAGTAGACAGATAGGTAAAATGCGGGGACAAGACCGGGATAAGACAGAGAGACAACAACAGAACAACATCAGCAAATGCGATGTGTTTGAATATGATACAAACAATTATAGCAAAGAATTAGTTACTAATATAGATTATAATACCACAGAAATGACATTGAACATTATTATACTACAAATGTAGCAATAGAAATGCCAATAGGAATAGCATTATTGATAATGAATAATAATAATACTAATTTCTTCTTTTATCAACATTTCACTTGCTTCAAATGCAACAATACTATATTTGTAATTGTAACCCACAATGTCACTGCCTCTCGACACACCCCTGGACTCTGCGTTGTGTTTTTAGTGTTTATAAGGTGGGTTGTTGTGCGGAGAGATTGGACACTGGACACAGTGGTTCTGGATTGTGGATGAGACCTTGTTGCATTTATTTGCTCACAGTAGTGGTCCTCCCTGGCTCTGGTCATTAAGCTTTTCAGTGGAAAAGAAGAACATTGTCCTTACAAATGTGTCTCAATGCAAAAGAACACATTAACATATGTCAACAAAAATATATAAATCTTTCTCATATTCAATATGCCCAAATGCTAAATAACAATAAATCACAAATCAGTAGTTCAAACACAGTGACCAGAATAAACATGTAAAAAGCCATCCTTCACAACCCCATTCAATTCAGACTCTACTAATTGTTAATCACACTGGCCAACTTACATCAAACATTTAAGTACAAAAACGGAATTGCACATTTCTTCAAAACACATCAAAATGTAAGTAAACACCTTAGCTAACCTGTATTGCAACACATTCGCTGGATGGGCATGTTTAACTCTAATATCTTATAAAGTGTTCAGACAGTCATAAAACAGGTCTCACCTTTTCAGTGGAAAAGAAGAACATTGTCAAAGATGGCGCCTAGACTATGGTGTCCACTGAGGGACAAAAAGGTGAGGTGTGCTGAACCCACAGGTAAAAATCAACAGAATAGCGACATCCAGTGCTCATAAAGAGGTACTGTCTTATACATTACCAGGCTACTGCCTTACATCTACCCCTTCTTTATTTGATGGCGTCTCTGCCATCAGATCAAACGTAAACAAAAAGCAAAAACTCCACTCTTTAACCAAAAGTGAGTGAGTGTGTGTGTGTGTGTGTGTGTGTGTGTGTGTGTTTGTTAAACATGCCCTTCTGGTCCTCTTGCTTTGGCCCTTTGCCACAACTTCTTGCCTCTCTCTATCTTCTGTTGTTCTTCATCCGATCTCAGAATTTGCGACTCAAGGCATAGCCTCTTTGGGGGCTGTCGATTTCTCGACGGGTTCCTTCTTGGAGCCACAGCCTCTGGAGGTGCTTCGGCACAACTGAGAGGTGTGGCTTCCTCTTCTTTATCACTTATTTGCCCAGCCTCCACATCCAATTCCTCCATCCCTGTGTGTTCAACCTGTCCGTTTGCTGTCTCTGTATCATCCATCTCACATTCCTCTTCAATATCTTCCTCTGTCTCTCCTTAATCTTGCTCCTCCATTTCCTCTGTATCCGCTCCCTCGTGATCCTCTTCCACATCTGACTCCACATCATTTGTCATCACTTCACCGGCCTGTTCCACTGGCCGAAACATACACTGTGTAAGGAGGTTGCGGTGGACCACTCTCTCTGGTTCACCATCTTCTGGTCGAACTACATACACCGGTATATTGGGTTGCTTCTTCACCACAATGTATGGACGAGACTCCCACTTGTCTCCCAGTTTCTGCCGTCCTTCCACATGACACTTTTTGACCAGGACTCGGTCCCCTGCACTGAAGACTTGACTCTTTGCTTTTCGGTCATAGTATTTTTTCTGCTGATCTTTCGCATGGTGAGAAGCCTGATTAGCCAGGGCATAGGCTTGTGACAGACTGTCATGTAGAGTTTGGACGTACTCACTATATCCTCCTTGCTCATTGGTGGAAGGAAGCCCAAAGACCAGGTCGACTGGGAGCCGGGGATGCCTACCGAACATCAGGTAGTATGGTGCATAACCAGTCGAGTCGTGACGTGTGCAATTGTAGGCATGCGTCATTGCATCCAAGTGCTCATGCCAGCGAGGTTTCAAATGAGGCTCTAGTGTCCCCAGCATGTCCATGAGGGTCCGGTTGAACCTTTCCGTGCCCCCATTGCCCTGTGGGTGGTAGGGGGTGGTGTGAGTCTTGGTGATGCCCGTACACTTGCACAGTTCCTTCACGATAGCACTTTCAAAATTGCGTCCTTGGTCTGCCAACAATTTCTCACAAAAACCAAACCGGCAGAAAAAGTTTTTCCACAGTACCTTCGCAACTGTGTTGGCCTTCTGGTCTTTAGTGGGATAGGCCTGGGCGTATCGTGAGAAGTGGTCAGTAACAACGAGCACATTTTCAATGCCACCTTTTGACTTCTCCAGTGTCAAAAAGTCCACACACACCAGCTCCATGGGGGCACTGGTGTGAATACTGACCAGGGGAGCCCTGAGGCCTGCAGTTGGGGTCTTTCTGAGGCAGCACCTCTGACACTGTTCACACCAAGTCTTGATTTCCTGGAACATTCTCGGCCAGTAGAATCTCTCCCTTATCATCTGCAAGGTCCTCTCAAATCCTAAATGCCCTGAGTCATCATGCAGAGCAGTCTTGATGGATGCGCGCAGCCGTTCCGGCAGTACAAGCTGCTCTACTACTTCCCTTTGGCCATCTCGTACACGGCGGTACATGATACCGTCTCGTATCACTAACCTCCTCCACTCCTTTAAGAGAAGGCACACTTGCCCACCACCACTGATCCTCTCACTGCGACTTGGCTTCTGGTTCAGGCTTTTGGAGTGCAGGACAGGGCCGACGGCAGGATCTTCCTTCTGGGCTGCACGGATCTCCTGTTTTGTCATGGCAGGTAATGACTCTGTTCCCACATCCATATAGGGCTCACTGGGCTTGTGTGATAGAGGTTCTTGGATGTCAGGTTCCTCTGGGGCAGTATTGTTCACATCCTTGGAGCTCTCCTGTCCATGGCTCTCTTGTCCATGGGTGGGCCGGTTCTCTTCATGGCCTAGGTTACTGGCCCTCACCCACTGGGGACAGGTGTGTAAGACTTGCATGACCTCCTGGTTGGACATACGGGAGAGTGCGTCAGCATTTGCGTTACTCTTTCCTCTTCTATACTGGATGTCAAAGTCGAACGCCGACAGTCGAGACACCCACCGCTGTCCTGTAGCATCCAGCTTAGCTGAGGACATCACATACTTGAGAGGGTTGTTGTCTGTTTGGACTGAGAATCTACGCCCATAGAGATGGTCGTGGAACTTATCTGTCACTGCCCACTTCAGAGCGAGGAACTCAAGTTTGTGTGGAGGATATCGGGTCTCTGCTGGACTCAAGCCACGGCTGGAGTAGGCTATGACTCTATCGACTCCACTCTGGACCTGGACCAAGACAGCGCCAAGGCCCTCTCCTGACGCATCAGTTTGAAGCAGAAAGGGCAGGCTGAAATTTGGATACCCCAGCACTGGAGCAGTCGTCAACTTCTCTTTCAGTGTCTGAAAGGCCTCCTCACACTCATGAGTCCACATGAAGGGTGGGTCAGGACTCGGGCTCTTCTTATGCCCCCTCTTCTTCTTTCTGGGGTCACCGCTAGTGAGGCGGTATAGAGGTGCTGCTATCATGGAGTAGCCGTTCACGTACCGTCTGTAATACCCGGCTAGGCCCAAGAATTGGAGCACTTCTTTCCTATTTGTGGGCCTCACCCAGTCCTTAACCCTGCTGATTTTCTCTGGGTCTGTCCTGATCCCCTCTGCGGACACCAAGTGACCCAAATACTGCACCTCTTGTCTCACAAGCTGGCACTTCGAGGGTTTCAACTTCAAGCCATGCTCCTTGAGTCGATCAAACACCAGCTGCAACCTCTCCAGGTGCTCATCAAAGGTTTTTGAGAATATGATCAGATCATCTAAGTAGATGAGGAGGTGAGTGAAGTTCAGATCTCCAAAGCAGCAGGTCATCAGTCGCTGGAAGGTGGACGGAGCGTTTTGCAGCCCAAAAGGCATTCTGTTTGCCTCAAACAGCCCCATAGGAGTACTGAATGCTGTCTTGTGTTTGTCGTGTTCCGCCACCTCCACCTGCCAGTAACCAGATGTGAGGTCAAGGGTGGAGAAGTACTTCGCTTGCCCCAGGGCCTCCAGAGCTTCCTCTATTCTGGGCAGAGGGAATGTGTCTCTGGTGCTGTAGGAATTCAGCTTTCTGTAGTCCACACAAAGCCTTAGTGACCCATCTTTCTTGGTTACAATCACTACTGGCGAAGCATATGGGCTCTTACTAGGCCTGATGACCCCTGTTGCCTCCATGTCCATCAACAACTTCCTCACATCTTGCCACTGTGAGGGGGGAATCTTGCAGAAGGGCAGTCGGAAAGGGGTAGAATCGACAAGGGGAATTTCATGCGTTATGGTTTTTGTTTGGCCATAGTCCATGGAATGCTGGGAGAACACACTTCCATTTTTCTCCACCAGCTCTTTAAGGAGGGACCGCTGGTGCTCATTCTCTACCGCTGCTTCACTGAGGTCCACCCCAGCACCTGCCACAACTTGATCCAAACTCAGACAGGCCTCTTCACTCTCAGCCTTATCAGGTTCACCTGGCCTCTTGTCAGGAAACTCTACAACATTTTCCACCACGACTGCATTGGCCAAATGTGTATGGGGCTTTATGGTGATAGCATGTTGAGACAGATTCATCACCCTAACAGGGGTGCAGCCTTTCTTTACATCAGTAAGGACTTTGGCAACCAATAGGTCTTGGGGGAGACGCAGGAAAGGGTGGCCTTCAATGAGGGCTGTGTAAGTCTTTCTTTGTGGGCCAACTTTGATCCTACACTTCAAATCCATCTCCTTCCCTCCAGGGATGCTTATTTTGCGTCCAGCGTACACAACAGGGCCAACTGTGTCATCCGTTACATTATGTTCTGTGTTCAGAATTTCCAGCAGGGCAGTGTACCACTCTGGATGGCTTTGCTTGACACGGTGAATGAACTGCTGGCCATAGGTTGCTTGGAGGTGGCTCCTGGAGGCCCGAATGACATTAGTGCCCACAAGCAGAGGGACAGAGGAACGATACTCAGAATCAGGGACCACGAAAGCCGGCACAGCCTCAAACTCTCTACCCAGCATTTTCAGGTTAATGTGTAAGACACCATGGTAAGGCACATTCTGGCCGGCTGCCCCCTCTATGGGTATTTTAGAAGGCTTCAGCCTTTGTTCCCGAAGGGTGGGGTGGTTGCGCCAGTAGTTGTGAGTAATACTGGTAATCTGGGAGCCAGAGTCTATGAGTGCCTTGCATTTTACCCCATTGACTTCCACCTCCCCCTCATTCCTGGGGCCCACTAGGGGGGTATCCTCTCCTCCATCATCAGTTCCACTCACCTGTAATGGGGACACTTGCTGCTCACCCATGGTTGCCCCGATAACCATGGGCTCTAGGCGTTTAAATGTTGTGCTTAGGGAGCTGTGTTTCCCTCCACAGGGGTCACAGGCTGGGGTTGCTGAGCCAAGGACAGGCTGGGATCTGGGAGAGCTGCTCTGCAGACCCGGGCAATGTGTCCTAGTTTCCCACACCGGTAACATGTCACACTGGAGCCCTGTACTGTAGTCCTTGGTGATGACTGGAATCTTTGTGGGGGGGCTGCAGGAGGGACAATGCGTGAGACAGCAGGCTGGACAGTGGGTGGGACCAAAATTCTTGATTCGAGGTGAGACAACATGGCCATCTGTTGCTCTTGGCTTAGAGCCAATTTCTGTACAATCTCTCTCAACTCTGACAGTTCTGAGTTCTGTTTCGTTGTCTCTGTCTTCTCATTAGTACCACACTCAGGTGTGCCATGTACCTGGGCATATGCTTTCTTTGTCTTGTGCTGTGGTTGGAACTTCTTTGTTTCTTTTGCTAGATCTCTGAGCTCCTGTTGCAGCTCTCGGAAGCTCAATAGCCGGGGCTTCATTGGCGAAATTCGGGCATACGTCTCCTCATCTTCAAGCCCCCTTAAGAACTGCCGGGTGAGTTTGCTATCACGGTCAGGGAAAGGCCTGCCTCCTCTCTCACTGTCTTCAACAGCTCGCAGTGTTGCCTCCAGTGCTATGGCATATGAGCAACAAGACTCTCCAGGCCTCTGGATTCGTTCATAGAAGTCGGCTAGTGGATCTAGAGAGCCATATGTGTCACCGTATTCCGCCCTCAATTCCTCAAATGCTTTCTCAGGGGTTTGGTCATGGGGAGGTAGGTTCAACACCAATCTTCTGGCTTCACCACCCAGGTGTCGCACTACTGTGGAAAAGCGGAGGTGCATGGGAAGCTCTATGGCCTCCAGGAGATACTGCATGTCACGAATCCAGTCCTCCACAAGCATCTTGCTATCAGAATGTCCAGTGAAGATTTGGACATTTTTAACCTGATGAGTCTGCAGGAAGCCACCATAGGCAGCGGGAGGACTCGGTTGGGCGTTGGCGCTGTTTGGAGCGAAGAATGGAGGTAGAGGTGTGGATTGGGGGAGTGCATTAGGATACACGTTGACTCTGGGATCAGAAGCAGGTGTCCATGGATGTACTGGGGCGGGGCCATGGAGAGGGGCTGCATGATCAAGGGTTTCTGTGAGCATAGTGGGGTACATTCTGGCTTGAGGATCTGGAGTTGGCATCTGAAAGTATACTGGGGCAGGGGTGTGAGGGGAAGCTGTATCATGAATAGCTTGTGGGAGGGCATGGGGATACAGACTGGCTTGGGGGTGGGCAGCAGGTGTCTGTAGATGTGCTGGAGCCGAGGCATGGGAGGGGGTTGCGTAATCAACATTTCCATAATTCACATTCATAGGGATAGGGCCTCTTTCACCAGTTGCAGGCGGGCGCCGGGGGGTCATCTCATTACTGGCCAGGGACTGAGAGTGGCGTTGGACAGGAGGGTTGGTCGAAAGGTTAATTTGGGGGTTTCGAGAATTTGGCGTAGGGAGCTGGGGTGCATGGGTGGAATCTGTAGGTCATGGGGCTAGGATGAGCAGCCTGGATTTGGGCGGGAGTTGGGAGTCTGTAGCCTGACCTGCCGATCTGGTGGCGCGGCAATGTGGACACATTAGCTGGGGTATGCGGTGACAGAGTTGGGGGTGGCGGCGTAAGCTGCCAGCCCTGCCCTGAGTACTGAGTTTGGTGCTGCTGCTGCTGAGGGCTAGGGGAGCTGAGGAACATGTTTGTATGCTTTGGCCGCGCCGACTGCTGCTGCTTCACTGTACTGGCATCAGCCGTTGCTCCTTCATCCTGAATATGGAATTGTGTGGTATGGGGAGGGTCATGGCTGGTTGTATGGCCTGTGCCCTCCAGGCCATTGTAGTCACTCCACATCTTCAGTTAGTTTAACTGGGGCCAAGGGCTTGGGCAGTGAAATAGGTGGTATGTCTGTGTATGTTGTAGGTGTATAGTGAAGTGCAATGAAAACAATAAAACGAAAAAGAGGAAAAACAACAACAATAGTAACAAATATCAATCCGTGCATAAAATTCACATTAACCAAACAATTAGTCAGTACACAGCTCTGTGTCTAACTCAAGGCATATGAACCAAGTAGACAACAAATAATACTCATATAGTTGTCACTTCAAAATTCTCTCACAGAATCTAGCATTTTTTTTTCTTTTCTTGTTCTTTCTCAATTCATTTAGCTGTTCAGTTTATAGGATACCATATAATGTCATTCAATGAAAATAACTTTCATAGCACTGAAAGGATATGTTGAAGGTGGATAATCTTCTCATACAGCTCAGTAGTAGCTCAGTCCACCACATGGAGCGGTCCATTCACAGAGGATACCGTTCAGTTTAGCAGCACGTCCGGGGATGCTACTGTCAGTCTCTCTTCGGTCTTAGAATTACCACAATCCGGGTCACGGCACCAAAGATGTAACCCACAATGTCACTGCCTCTCGACACACCCCTGGACTCTGCGTTGTGTTTTTAGTGTTTATAGGGTGGGTTGTTGTGCGGAGAGATTGGACACTGGACACAGTGGTTCTGGATTGTGGATGAGACCTTGTTGCATTTATTTGCTCACAGTAGTGGTCCTCCCTGGCTCTGGTCATTAAGCTTTTCAGTGGAAAAGAAGAACATTGTCCTTACAAATGTGTCTCAATGCAAAAGAACACATTAACATATGTCAACAAAAATATATAAATCTTTCTCATATTCAATATGCCCAAATGCTAAATAACAATAAATCACAAATCAGTAGTTCAAACACAGTGACCAGAATAAACATGTAAAAAGCCATCCTTCACAACCCCATTCAATTCAGACTCTACTAATTGTTAATCACACTGGCCAATTTACATCAAACAATTAAGTACAAAAACGGAATTGCACATTTCTTCAAAACACATCAAAATGTAAGTAAACACCTTAGCTAACCTGTATTGCAACAAATTCGCTGGATGGGCATTTTTAACTCTAATATCTTATAAAGTGTTCAGACAGTCATAAAACAGGTCTCACCTTTTCAGTGGAAAAGAAGAACATTGTCAAAAGATGGCGCCTAGACTATGGTGTCCACTGAGGGACAAAAAGGTGAGGTGTGCTGAACCCACAGGTAAAAATCAACAGAATAGCGACATCCAGTGCTCATAAAGAGGTACTGTCTTATACATTACCAGGCTACTGCCTTACATAATGATAACTTGAATTACAAAATAAAGCAGAAAAAGGGGGCCAGGGGAAGAAAGAGAGTGGACTATATGAGCGCTATTGATTGTTATGGTGAACATAGGTTCAGCTTTAG
Source organism: Nerophis ophidion (assembly GCF_033978795.1). Classification (NCBI taxonomy): domain Eukaryota; kingdom Metazoa; phylum Chordata; class Actinopteri; order Syngnathiformes; family Syngnathidae; genus Nerophis; species Nerophis ophidion. The sequence goes on along the minus strand of NC_084621.1, from coordinate 48,933,164 downwards.
CAGTGTGCCGTGTTTCGATCCAGTTTCTCCCAGGGGGGAACAATGGTAATATATGTTGGATGAAACGTAATTATATGGATTAGTGTATGTATGTATATGTGCATGTGTATGTACAGTATGTATTTATGCTTGTACAGTAATTGTGAGTGTGAATGTATGTAAGGTTTGGAATTGGGGTTAAATCACCAAAATGATTCCCGGGCGCGGCCACCACTGCTGCTCACTGCTTCCCTCATCTACCGGGGGGTGAACAAGGGGATGGATCAAATGCAGAGGACACATTTCACAACACCTATCGTGTGTGACAATCATTGGTCTTTTAACTTTAACTTAACCTTAATGTATATTTTCATGTACAATATATGTGTCTCCCAGTATGTGCGGGAACCAAAATACAGCCCCAGCGCCCCCAGAAAACCCAACCAAATAGAGCAAGTGCGGTACCCAGGATACAAGGGACCACCGCCAACGCATGAAGGCCAGCCAGTCACAGGACCCCAAGAACCGGGCCCACCGTGCTGCTCAACAAAGGTAAATGACAATGATAAAGTACTATATCAACAATTGTTCATTTTTGAAGAAAAACATCAGTTATAATCAAAATTAAGTAAATGATAAATCCTCCTCTCTGAGCTGCAACCTTATCGTGGTAGAGGAGTTTGCGTGTCGCAATGATCCTAGGAGCTATGTTGTCCGGGGGCATAAAGCCCCCTGGTAGGGTCTCCCAAGGCAAACAGGTTCTAGGTGAGGGATCAGACAAAGAGCAGCTCGAAGACCTTTATGAAGAAGAAACATCATGGACCCAGATTTCCCTCGCCCGGACGCGGGTCACCGGGGCCCCCCTCTGGAGCCAGGCCCGGAGGTGGGGCACGATGGCGAGCGCCTGGTGGCCGGGCCTGTTCCCATGGGGCCCGGCCGGGCACAGCCCGAAGAGGCAACGTGGGTCACCCCTCCAATGGGCTCACCACCCATAGCAGGGGCCATAGAGGTCGGGTGCATTGTGAGCTGGGCGACAGCCGAAGGCAGGGCACTTGGCGGTCCGATCCTCGGCTACAGAAGCTAGCTCTTGGGACGTGGAACGTCACGTCACTGGGGGGGAAAGAGCCTGAGCTAGTGCGCGAAGTCGAGAAATTCCGGCTGGATATAGTCGGACTCACTTCGACGCACAGCAAGGGCTCTGGAACCACTTCTCTCGAGAGGGATTGGACCCTCTTCCACTCTGGCGTTGCCGGCAGTGAGAGGCGACGGGCCGGGGTGGCAATTCTTGTTTCCCCCCGGCTCAAAGCCTGTACGTTGGAGTTCAACCCGGTGGACGAAAGGGTAGCCTCCCTCCGCCTTCGGGTGGGGGGACGGGTCCTGACTGTTGTTTGTGCTTATGCACCAAACAGCAGTTCAGAGTACCCACCCTTTTTGGGAACGCTCGAGGGAGTATTGGAAAGTGCTCCCCCGAGTGATCCCCTTGTCCTACTGGGGGACATCAACGCTCACGTTGGCAACGACAGTGAAACCTGGAGAGGCGTGATTGGGAAGAATGGCCGCCCGGATCTGAACCCGAGTGGTGTTTTGTTATTGGACTTTTGTGCTCGTCACAGTTTGTCCATAACAAACACCATGTTCAAACATAAGGGTGTCCATATGTGCACTTGGCACCAGGACACCCTAGGCCGCAGTTCCATGATCGACTTTATAGTTGTGTCATCGGATTTGCGGCCTCATGTTTTGGACACCCGGGTGAAGAGAGGGGCGGAGCTTTCCACCGATCACCACCTGGTGGTGAGTTGGCTGCGATGGTGGGGGAGGATGTCGGACAGACCTGGGAGGCCTAAACGCATTGTGAGGGTCTGCTGGGAACGTCTGGCAGAGTCTCCTGTCAGACAAAGTTTCAATTCCCACCTCCGGAAGAACTTTGAACATGTCACGAGGGAGGTGCTGGACATTGAGTCCGAGTGGACCATGTTCCGCACCTCTATTGTCGAGGCGGCAGATCGGAGCTGTGGCCGCAAGGTAGTTGGTGCCTGTCGGGGCGGCAATCCTAAAACCCCTTGGTGGACACCAGCGGTGAGGGATGCCGTCAAGCTGAAGAAGGAGTCCTATCGGGTCCTTTTGGCTCATAGGACTCCGGAGGCAGTGGACAGGTACCGACAGGCCAAGCGGCGTGCAGCTTCAGCGGTCGCGGAGGCAAAAACTCGGACATGGGAAGAGTTCGGGGAAGCCATGGAAAACGACTTCTGGACGGCTTCGAAGCGATTCTGGACCACCGTCCGCCGCCTGAGGAAGGGGAAGCAGTGCACTATCAACACCGTGTATGGTGCGGATGGTGTTCTGCTGACCTCGACTGCGGATGTTGTGGATAGGTGGAAGGAATACTTCGAAGACCTCCTCAATCCCACCAACACGTCTTCCTATGAGGAAGCAGTGCCTGGGGAATCTGTGGTGGACTCTCCTATTTCTGGGGCTGAGGTCGCTGAGGTAGTTAAAAAGCTCCGCGGTGGCAAGGCCCCAGGGGTGGACGAGATCCGCCCGGAGTTCCTTAAGGCTCTGGATGCTGTGGGGCTGTCTTGGTTGACAAGACTTTGCAGCATCGCGTGGACATCGGGGGCGGTACCTCTGGATTGGCAGACCGGCGTGGTGGTTCCTCTCTTTAAGAAGGGGGACCGGAGGGTGTGTTCCAACTATCGTGGGATCACACTCCTCAGCCTTCCCGGTAAGGTTTATTCAGGTGTAGTGGAGAGGAGGCTACGTCGGATAGTCGAACCTCAGATTCAGGAGGAACAGTGCGGTTTTCGTCCTGGTCGTGGAACTGTGGACCAGCTCTATACTCTCGGCAGGGTTCTTGAGGGTGCATGGGAGTTTGCCCAACCAGTCTACATGTGCTTTGTGGACTTGGAGATGGCATTCGACCGTGTCCCTCGGGAAGTCCTGTGGGGAGTGCTCAGAGAGTATGGGGTATCGGACTGTCTTATTGTGGCGGTCCGTTCCCTGTACGATCAGTGCCAGAGCTTGGTCCGCATTGCCGGCAGTAAGTCGAACACATTTCCAGTGAGGGTTGGACTCCCCCAAGGCTGTCCTTTGTCACCCATTCTGTTCATAACTTTTATGGACAGAATTTCTAGGCGCAGTCAAGGCGTTGAGGGGTTCCGGTTTGGTAACCGCAGGATTAGGTCTCTGCTTTTTGCAGATGATGTGGTCCTGATGGCTTCATCTGACCGGGATCTTCAGCTCTCGCTGGATCGGTTCGCAGCCGAGTGTGAAGCGACCGGAATGAGAATCAGCACCTCCAAGTCCGAGTCCATGGTTCTCGCCCGGAAAAGGGTGGAGTGCCATCTCCGGGTTGGGGAGGAGACCCTGCCCCAAGTGGAGGAGTTCAAGTACCTAGGAGTCTTGTTCACGAGTGAGGGAAGAGTGGATCGTGAGATCGACAGGCGGATCGGTGCGGCGTCTTCAGTAATGCGGACGTTGTACCGGTCCGTTGTGGTGAAGAAGGAGCTGAGCCGGAAGGCAAAGCTCTCAATTTACCGGTCGATCTACGTTCCCATCCTCACCTATGGTGATGAGCTTTGGGTCATGACCGAAAGGATAAGATCACGGGTACAAGCGGCCGAAATGAGTTTCCTCCGCCGTGTGGCGGGGCTCTCCCTTAGAGATAGGGTGAGAAGCTCTGCCATCCGGGAGGAACTCAAAGTAAAGCCGCTGCTCCTTCACATCGAGAGGAGCCAGATGAGGTGGTTCGGGCATCTGGTCAGGATGCCACCCGAACGCCTCCCTAGGGAGGTGTTTAGGGCACGTCCAACCGGTAGGAGGCCACGGGGAAGACCCAGGACACATTGGGAAGACTATGTCTCCCGGCTGGCCTGGGAACGCCTCGGGATCCCCCGGGAAGAGCTAGACGAAGTGGCTGGGGAGAGGGAAGTCTGGGTTTCCCTGCTTAGGCTGTTGCCCCCGCGACCCGACCTCGGATAAGCGGAAGATGATGGATGGATAAATGGGTTTTACTTGTATAGCGCTTTTCTACCTTCAAGGTACTCAAAACGCTTTGAGACTACTTCCACATTTACCCATTCACACACACATATACACACTGATGGAGGGAGCTGCCATGCAAGGCGCTAACCAGCACTCATCAGGACCAAGGGTGAAGTGTCTTGTTCAGGACACAACGGACGTGATATGGTTGGTACTAGGTGGGGATTGAACCAGGGACCCTCGGTTTGCGCACGGCCACTCTACCACTGCGCCACGCCGTTAAGGCACTGCATGCTATGACATCACTCCTAGCACCAGTTTCAATAAGAGACTGCACTAAATATTTCCTCGTTTAGGTACTCAAGTCAATAGAACAAATAATCAGTGAATAATACAATATGAACCTGAATATGATCTGCTAAACAGTATTTCCACTCACCTTTGAGTCAATGTATGTGAGTTTTACGCCAGCCCAGTGAAAATGTGTCATATGTCAATGTGTACACAATCTACTTGTGTTTGTGTTTGAGGATGTTGTTGTTTTTTGTTTTTCCAAATAACATTATTTTTGGTTATATTTATATGGATGGATGGCGAGACGGTCCTTGTGTTTCTCTCCTGGTTCACACCATGAAAGATATGACCCTCCTATGCACATGCATGGGTAAAAAAGACATCTCCAAGTCATAAAAGCTGTGTCTGGAGTGATTAAAGGGGAACATTATCACAATTTCTGAAGGGTTAAAAACAATAAAAATCAGTTCCCATTGGCTTATTTTATTTTTCAAAGTTTTTCTCAAAATTTTACCCATCACGCAATATCCCGAAAAACGGCTTCAAAGTGCCTGATTTTAACCGTCGTTATATCCACCCGTCCATTATCCTGTGACGTCACAGCATGAACACACAGAAACAAACACGGCGGATAGCACAGAAAGGTATAGTGATAATAGCTCGGATTCAGACTCGGATTTCAGTACCGTAAGCGATTCAACATATTACGCATGTATTGAAACGGATGGATAGAGTGTGGAGGCAGGTAGCGAAAATGAAATTGAAGAAGAAACTGAAGCTATTGAGCCATATCACGACAGACAGCGGCACGGGAGGAAGCACGGACCAATTCGGCCATCGCCTTCTAACCAACGATTGGTATGTGTTTGTTTGGCATTAAATGTGGGTGGAGGGAAAGGCTGGATGCAAATATAGCTACAAATGAAGCATAATGATGCAAGATGTACATACAGCTAGCCTAAATAGCATGTTAACGTCGATTAGCTTGCAGTCATGCCGTGACCAAATATGTCTGATTATCACACTCCACATAAGTCAATAACATCAACAAAACTCACCTTTGTGCATTCATGCACAACGTTATAAGTTTGGTGGACAAAATGAGACAGAAAAAGAAGTAGCATAAATCACGTCTTAGCAAAGACATCCAGGGGGTTTACCTCACTCGTCTGCGGGAACAGACTGCGGTCGTCCCTGAATAGCTCGCACTCCGGCAGATTCAGTGGTGGTCTATTTTCCAATGTTGCAGATTTCGTTGACATTATCGTTGGAAATGTATCCGCTTTGAGTGTCGCAGGATATCCATACATTCTTGCCATCTCTGTCGTAGCATAGCTGTCGTCGGTACAGTGTGCAGAACAAACGAGGGACTTTCACATCTTTTGGCCACTGGTGCAACTTGAATCCGTCTCAGTTCATTTTGTTACACCCTCCGACAACACACCGACGAGGCATGATGTCTCCAAGGTACGGGAAAACAGTCGAAAAAACGGAAAATAACAGAGCTGATATGACTTGGTGCGTGTAATAAGATTGAGAAAATGGTGGATCGCTTCATATTGTGACGTCACGGGTGAAAAGTCATTACTCCGACAGGCTATCAAATGAAAGGCGTTTAAAGTAGTGAAGGAGTTCGGAAATCGGTTAAAAAAACATATGGTCTTTTTTCTGCAACAACAAGGTATATATTGACCTTTACATAGGTCTGGTGATAATGTTCCCCTTTAATGGTCTCGCTCACATATTTTAACAGCAGAAGGTCCTCCATTGTATCTGTTTTTAAATAATTTATTTGGAAATATTATCATTACTGGTACTATTGTTTACCAATTTTAACATACTGCAAGTATGGGTCATGTCAGGTCAATTGTTAATAATTAATTCATGAACACAATACTTGTATTTGATATGAAATTGAAGAAAATTTCACTTTGGACAAAAGAAAACTTTGAGAACCTTTGACTTAGAGGATGGACGGCATCACATTTAGGTACTTAACATAACAACAGTCATGTTTTAATCAATGTTTGTCCAACTCTGCCGTTTCCACTCTACAGCCGCTGTGAGAGATATTGCAGATGTTTCTGCTAATGGCTCAAATGAAAAATGGGTCTTTAAAAGGGATCAGCACTCCACAGGCGGAGAGTGTCTTTGGGAGATAATTGGATGATAAATTCTAAGTGTGATGATTTTTATCATATGTTATTCGTATTAATCCCGAATCCGAGGCACTCTGTTACTGTTCCAATTACAAAGTGTATCACATTACACATATACATCATGTTCACAATGACATTTTATGCAGTACTGATGTTACATCAATTCCTGCAAATCAGTTTGCAACTAAACATTAGAAGTTGTTATTAAATTGTCTGTTGGTTTTATGTTAGGCGAGGCTTGGTTTCCAACTGGAAACAAATGCTTTTGCTCCATTTGTATGTGTTGTTTAAAACAGAAAAAAACGACTTTAAACAATAAAATAAAACATTTGAATTTGATGAGTAAACTAAAATCTATTTTTGCACTGTGCACTGTGATGCCACAGTACGGTGTGCTGCGTTGTGGTATCATAGATGTCAAGAGACCATCACTGAAAAAAACAACTACAAATAATTTGTCAAACATTATAAATGACTCGCCAATTTGCATGTGAACTATAATTAAGCATTCACGGGTGAATGCAACCGATAGGCGCCTTGTTACCCCATCCCAAATCGAATCAACACTGATAACATCAAAGGCATCCCTCTTTTTTCCTGCACTTATTCATTCCGCTCTTCTTTTTTTTGTGCTTTTTGCAGTATGCTGGTATTCCCCTTGGTTATCGAACTATCACCCAAATTTGCTTTCCTGTAACACTGTTGAAAATGGAAGGGAGGAGAGTAGAGAAGGAGAGAGGAAAGAACCTAATTACTTTTGGCGGTTCTAGTGTCAGGTCATTAATAAAGCCTAGTTATCATCCTGTGACGCCGAGCCAGGAGACCCCCCTCCCCACCTCTCTTATCGCCTATCTACAATAAAAAAAAATGTAAATGTTTTCTTCCTCGAAAAATAATTTTGTCCCGGCATCTCGATATTTAGAAATAGTGTTCATGCAAGAGATATTCACAGCATATTGGAAAAGTCTATATGTGTGTTAAAGCATGTTGATGTGCACATTGGTGTGTGTGCGTGCGTTTCCGTGTACGTGTGTGTATGTGTATGCGTGTGTGTGTGTGTGTGCGCGTGTGTATGTGTGCGTGTGTTCCAGTTGGATAAATGTGCTGGAATTACACTGGCCCCTGCTTCATAAACATTGATGGATCTGGGCAACCTGCAAATGCAGATAAGCACTGAGAGGGTAAAAAAAAATCACTGGGGAAGTGTTTAACTTCTTCCCTGCTGTATATTTAAATAGGAATATATACATATATATATACACACACATATATATATATATATATATATATATATATATATATATATAGATGTTGTACAACCCCATATACAGTACATATATGTAAGTTGCATAAAACAAAAATATTCCCTTGTCCGTATCCATGACAAGCTGGAAAAAATGAATAACAATAGTTATGTGGTGGGGTTGTACCAGGCATGGACTGCAGTTTTGCATAATTTCACACCTATCTGTATCAAAAGGAAACAGTTACATGATGTTGACTTCATTTTACTGTGGTGTAACCTCTTTGGCCACATTTCCTTGCAGGTAGGCAGCTTTTTAAGTTGATTTGGAAACATGGTCCACAATAAAGTCTACATGTTCTACAAGCTTACAGAAATGCTCACTAGTTTTCTATTTAAAATTGCATTTTTTTTATATTTGTAATAATAAAACTGAGTAAGTCCCTCTAAAAATCCAGGTGTTCTTTAGGTAGCTCCAATGTGTGCACACATGTTGTATATGATGTTCCTTGGCGTTCTGACATACTGTAAGTCATATTCAACCATTAACTTGCGCTTGCTCCCTTGATGACAGATCACTTCCAGCTGCTTTGAAACTGTAGCTCCGTCAGCTGCGTAGACATCTCTGGGCACACAAGGTTCCATATTCAGCAGGAAATCGAGTCACTGGATAGCTGAATATGGCCCACACAATGTTTCCACCAAAGCATTCCGGTGTAACTGAACGCAGAGAGCAGGAGCGTGAGGATGTTTGAAGGGTTCAAAGCAAGTGTCTGGAAAAAACATGAACAGGTGTCAATGAGAAAAAATAAAAATAAAAGTGAAATAACTCCTATTCAATTTTGACTGTTGAGTCAAAATGTCACCATAAGACTGAGGGTCACTGTTTTTTTTCTTAATTTTTTTGTCCTCTAAACACAATCATCCCTTGTTTATCACTGTGAATTTGTTCTGAGCGTGACTGTGGAAAATATATTCACGCAAGCTCTGAATTATTAAATATTTATACAATATTTTCATTTATACAGCATAAAAAGACCTGTTTACAACATTGTAAATATGTCTTTACCATTATATGAATCATAGTGACATGAAATAACACCCATATAGTCACCTTTATACTGGTTTAATCAATTATAATACAGTTACTAATAGAAAATAAGACCTATACTATATTGGATTCAGGGTCATTAATGTAATCCAGGGGCCAATACTATACTACAGTATTCACATTCTGTAATAGAGTTCATTTAGCATATTTTTATGCTTGAAACTTAAATGTGAAAAATGTATCCACAACCAAGGAAATCCAAGACCAATTATATTTGTTTTTTTTTTCAAAAGAATTAAACTACAAAAGCAAAAACTTTACATTAACATTATAAAGTACAGTACGAGGAACCGAGCTGATTACAATAACTATTGCAAGTTAAAGTGCAAAGCCAACATATTCTTTTACAGTAAGCTTTTTACCTGGAGGAGAGGTAGAGGATGATTATGTAATTGTTATCATTACCAAATGTTAACACCATTTCTTTGCTCATGTTGTTGGCTGCAGCCGAGTCCCTAAAGGTGCCAAATGCAGGAGTTCCAGCCGTACATCTGCACTCTTCAGCCATAAGAAAAATCCTGTGTTTAACCAGATTGGAAATATCCCTGCCACTTGCTTGATTTTTACGCCACAAATATTGCAGCGAGTGTAATGTGCATCGGCATCGTAATTTGGAAAAGACGAGCCACATTTTAGAGCGTAATCTATGGTTGGGTTTTTGTCATGAAACATTGATGGGATGCAAGACAACTAAGAGCATGTCTGCTTCGAAATTGCCTGTTTTCCTCTGAAGTGCCAGCAAGTAATTGCCACTGGCAAGTGCTGATTAAAATAGACGATTATTTTGTAAATGTAGTCAAACCGGTTGTAAAGTTTTGTGCTTTCATTTTGAAGCCGGAAATCTGTGTGATTGGTTTGATGAAGTAACTTGACATGTTTTGATATTTGGATCGACTGTTTGCTATAAAAAAAGACTCTTTTCGGATTCCTGCCGACCGTCTTTTGTTTCTTTTAAGCTTTAATGTCATCTTACTTACTAAATCAGTCACAGTAACTATCCAAATGTTATGTTATCGCTGCACCTTAACCCTAATCTGAGCAAAGAAGTGAAACACCACCGACCTCTGAACGATGAGCGCAGGAGGTGTTTGCTGCGGGGACGTCGCCTTTTCTCTCTTGCCAGGGATTTGAACCTGATATTTCCGTAAGGTAGGCGTTCTTTTGTCCATTTCTGCTTGCTTGTGGCTCATCAGTAGCAAGTGAACTGCAGCCAAGTTATATATATATATCAATTGAGGGTTCCCTCAATCTCCTGATGATTGAGGGAACCCCTCATGAAACAGTTCTGTAGAGATGAAGTAGTCTTGTGATTTTTCCCACACATACATATATATATATATATATATATATATATATATATATATATATATATATATATATATATATATATATATATATATATATATATAAAATGGTGACTTGTCCGGGGTGTACACCACCTTCTGCCCGATTGTAGCTGAGATAGGCACCAGTGCCCCCCGCAACCCCAAAAGGGAATAAGCGGTAGAAAATGGATGGATATCTATAATTAACTAATGCAAGTGAAATGACAACAGTTTGTAACAAATTGCTCCAATTTGTGTTGTATCTTTAACGATGTGTGTTTTACCAGCTGCATGGCTTATCTGTGTACAAAGTGTATCCATAGTTTTGTTTTTCGTTTTTACTAATAATTGTAATTTTTTTCAAACACAGACCAGGAATGCCAACCATGAATAATTACGCATAACATATAATGACAGTAACACTTTCTGTTCTATTCTAGCCTAATCCTTGATTATGGCAGAAATGTAATGTGGAAAATTGGAAAATGTTATTTGAGTGCAACAAGATAACCCAATGTCTTTACTGCCTTTTAATTTATATTTTTACCTTCTAAAATGGTTGTTTGAGTGCAATAGGAAACATATGTTTAATGTTTTGTAAGATTTTATGGTAAGATAAAGCCAATTTTGACATTTTTCGTAGTTCCCTTTATTTGGAAAAGTATCAAAAAGTATCGAAAAGTATCAATATACATTTTGGTACCGGTACCAAATTATTCGTATCGGACAACTCTAGTACATATATACATATGCACACACATAGGTGCATACACGTATATATAGGTACATAAGCACGCACATACATACAGAAATACATACATACACACACTCGATACATACATCATCACACATTCCCGATACAAACATACATACATACTGTACATGAACATTTGCTCGCATCTATTTACGAATTAGAATGTACTGGAATAATATACATACCGTATGTCACTTTGTCTTTCATAATAATTGTGAATGGTAGGCTGAATTCCGCAAAAAAGTGCTGTTCCCCTTTCAGCAACTCAACTACTTGCAGTTAAGTAACACATTTTAACATTTTCACAGCTGGTTACACCAGGCTGTGCTTTTATTTTAGTTTGTTAGTGTTCTCTTGTGTTTAGGGTTCTAGTTCATGTCCTGCGCTCTTATTTTGGTGGCACTTCCTGTTGTGTTTGTATGATCATCATTCATGGACAGATGCTGTATCCATTGTGGACGCTGTCTCTGCTCCAAATTGTTTATAAGTTTTGCTGTTTCAGCATTCGGTTTGTTTTCAGTCATAGCCTTGCCTATGCCTCGGTGTCTTCCTAGCGGCACTTGTCTTGGTTTGAGCTATTTTAAATAGTTTTTACCTGCATCCTGCCTCCTCCGCTATCTGCATCTTGGGAACACGCCACTTATTAAAAAGTTAAAGTACCCGTGATTGTCACACACACTTTAGTTGTGGCAAAATTATTCTCTGCCTTTGACCAATCACCCTTGACCACCCTCTGGGAGGTGAGGGCAGCAGTGAGCTGCAGCCGTGGCCATGCCCGGGAAACATTTTTGATGACTTAGTCCCCAATTCCAACCCGTGATGCTAAAGGGCCAAGCAGGGAGGTACTGGGTCCCATTTTTATAGTCTTTGGTATGACTCGGCCGGGGTTTGAACTGGTGCGACCCGAGCGTCATGAAAAATATTTATATATGACACTTACAATAAAGCCAAATGTGTGTCAAAATATGAAGTCTTTTAGAAGGTAATTGTAGAGAGACAGAGCCGACGAGCCGACAGCAGGCTCAGACAAACGATGGTCCAGCCCAAGATGGCGGCGAGAAGGCGGAGCATGCAGCGAAGCAGAGAGGCGGGGCGCACTCGGAGTGACGCTGCAGCCAGCCGAGTCAGGTGCGTAAACTACACACCTGTTCTCAATCCCGTCATCTTCTGCTGCAGCATAAAAGGGGCGAAGGAGAAACATTCGGGGCAGAAGTAGGCGAGAAGACCACGGCGAAAGACGAGCACGATCACGACGAGAGAGACCCGAGGTAGGTGAGCCCCCGCAGCAGACACAGCCACCGGCCACCGAAAGGTGCGCCGCGACAAACAGGAAAAGCTGGCGAGCTAGAAATTGGCGCGACAGACTTCCAAGACAACTTTTTTATTGAGATAATAAACTCGAGTCAATCCTGTTATGATGCGTCCTGTATCAATCGGCACTGCACCCCACACGATTTGGGTTGGAGACCCGTCACAGTAATGTTTATCCTGAAAACAAATAACTTTATGCAATTAATTGTGATTAATCATTATTCAAAAGTGCAATTAATCAGAATTAAAAAACGTTTTTGTTTAACTGCACATATATATTTTAAAAATATTTTTGTTTTTGTTTTTCCGGCCATTGCTTACTTGCTGTACATATATGTCAACAGACGAGGGGTGCTTTTGTAACCTGTAACCTGTTTTGAAAAGGTTTTATTCAAGTTTTTTTAATTGTATTTTTTATTTAGCTTTTGTTTTTTTCTTGATGTTTTATATATTTTAAGTAGGTTCATATGTTAGCTAACTCCTAAATGTTTCAACACTTTGAAATTTCTATGGGATATAAAATGTATTGTAAATAAAATGTATTACTATTGTTATCATACCAAATAACAAATTGTGAAAAGTGACCTGATAAAGAATCGTATTTGATCAAAAATCAATTCTAAATCAAATCCACACCACAATGAATCGTAATATATTTTTTCTAAAGAACAACATTATACCAAATCTGAAATAGAGTGAAACCGCAAACTTCGAAGTAAGATGTTGCGAGGGACGACTGCACTTCAAAGTGAAAGATGTTGCTAGAAATAAAGCAACTTCAATTTAAGGGTGCTCACATTTCTATTAAACCTCCCTTCAGAACTCATCTAATGAAAATTGGACAAAATTGAACTGGACAAAAGACCCAAAATCATATAAATGTTGAAAAATATACATCCCTAGCCCTTTTTTTCTAAATATTAATTAATTTTTATTGTCAATTTCAAGCAAACTTGTACAATCAAATTGTTCTAAGCATTACTGTTCTTGTTGTGAAGGCAACATTTCTGTAACAGTTATGAGAATGGATTTCATTGCAACAAAGTATCGCAAAACAAAGAGTATACTAACGGGGGAAGAGCAGTCAACCACGGGTGAGAATGCAAAAGCAAAACAAATATTGTGCACTTATGATACACTGCTGCCACCAACCTGAAGGTTTGTGTATTGTTCAAGCATGATTAAAAACAAATACCGGCCCCTCACAACCTCCAAGACCTCCGCCATACTTGTTCTGTGTATGTGTTCACAAATTTACAGGATAGGCTGATTTAACAGATAGTTTTATTAAACAGTAGTTGTAGAACTGCTGTTTTACAAATATGCTGTACACCAGGTACAGACTTTTGGGTGATAAAGCCAGGAAGATGCAAGTTGGTAATGTAAATGAGTTATTTACATTTACCTGTGTTCTGTATAAAATATTTATTTCTTCATTTTGAGCTAGAGACTATCCTAGCTGACTTTGGGAGATAGGTGGATACAACCTGGTCTGGTCACCAAAGGGCACATATCAATTATAACAAAACATTACACATGGCCTAGAATTTATGTTTTGGCCAGTCCAATGGATTAAGTTAACACCACAGCTGATGTCGTGGGTTTGATTCAATCACTCTTCTCTCATCTAATAACACCCTCACCCCAATGCTGGCAGATAATTCAGGCCCTTATGATTGGCGGTCAGCCATGCCCATCTCACGTGCTCTGCATTTAGGGCTCATGAATAAGTAATGACATCTCTCATCACCTCAGAGCACTGACAGTCAGTCCAAGAGCTTTCATCTGCTCCAGCCCATGTTCCATGTTAATGTTTTTCTTCCTCCCTGATCATGTGACAGACAAGCAGCTGACCCGAAACTGCCATAAACACAACCAATCTTTAAGTACATGACGGCCATGAAATGGAAATATCTTCAAAGATTATTTGGTTTTGATTTGAAGTCCTCCCTTGGCCGTACTTTGAGTTTGCAAACTTAATGCAGTGTCAAAGAATGAGATGTAAATGTGGATTATTAGATTAAGGATCTCCTTAACTGGTTGCCACAACAACCCACTGGTCTTCCTGGGGTCCACAAATTCAATACCATTACAAGTAAAAGCATGTAATTATAACTACACAATACAGAAACAAATAAAAAACAAGCAACAAGCAAACAATATACAGCCTCAGAATATTAGTTACCATATAAATATAACTGCATAATAAAAAATAATAAAAAATCATCAACAAGCAAACAAATTTACAGACTCATGATGAAATATTAGTGTTAAGATCCGCTGCCGGGATCATGTTCAGTTTGGTATTTAGACTCCCTCGGTTCACGTTTTTGTGCACCCCTGGGGTTGTTCTCTGTTTTCATGGGTGCTTATTGTTTCCACCTGTCTCTGATTGGTGTTCGGGAGGCTCACCTGTTCCCCGAGCGCTAAACAGTAGCACTATTTAACGCTGCCTTTTGCGGTCAGTCAGTCTGGCTTCCTAATTTGCTACACACAACAGTTGACGACTTTTGATTCCTGCTACCTGTATACTAAGTTCCAAGCCAGGCTTTGTTTGTTGCTAGCTTCCATGCTCGCCCCTTTGGTTTTTGCCTTCCATTTCCTACCTGCACGCTGTGTCCGAAGTCCGTCTGCATCCTGGGAGAACAAACCCCGCATCACAATGCGACCCGGTCGTTACAATTAGTTTCCTTTTAAAAACACTTTTTCTTTCAATGCCAGTGAGAGACCTCCTGATTATACAATCAGTCTGATTATATCTGATCAGGATTATATCCTGATTATATAATCAGGATGAGTCCAATATACATTAGAATCTGTTTTGACATTATAATAATAAAGCTTTAACGCAAAAGTTAATAAAGAAAACTAAATGTGATACTGTGAATTTAATAGAAGTACATAAAACAACTACTTTTTCCGTGTCAATTGACTGTTTCTAAACAGTTCGGAAGCCATTGACATATTGCTTTGTTAAAACTGCAAACATACGATTGTCATCAAAGGATCAATACTATTAACAGGGCAGAATGGTAACAAAGAGGGTCACCGAAAACCCAACTGCCAATATATGTTTGGCAGTCAATGTAATGTACATATACAGTAGCTTCTTTGATGATAGGGAATGTGTCCGGTTATATTTCCTTTAATAACGAAACAGTGAATTATCATAAACAATTACTTTACTCTGGATCATGTACCAAAGGATGCACGTTCTCCCGATCGGAGTGTGCATGTGTAACTAATGTTGTAAATCTATATACTGTTTATAAAATTTATTTTTGACTTTGTCAGGGAAAAAAAACAGCAGTGACGACTTCAAGATGCACATTAAACAGGATTCATCTTCAAAAGATAAATTAGGATACTTGAGGGTGAGGCATGGTTTCGGTTGCAACCAATAGAGCAAAGTTTACGCAAACATCACACCAAAGCACATCCAATTACTAATACCTGGACCAGGGCTTTTTAACTATTTCCTGGCCAAGGTCCCCCCAAAAATTAGGTTTCTAAAATAAATTGGTTCTTAAAAGAGACATAAACTATTTCGTAAGTTACTTACATTTTACACTGAACACATGTATTAATAAACAAATTAAATTGATTGTTGCTAATTTGTATTTAAATACATTCAGATTTGTGTGATATATAAATATGTCCAATCATCTACATATAAAAAAAAGAACAGTCTAATGTGCCAAAATGTTCACAAAACATGTAGATACAACTCTTTTGAACAAATAAATGATGTGTTTTTAAGTAAAACATTTAAATTATGTTCACGTATGACATTCTGACAAAAAAATGCATTTGTATAAAAACGTTGGTGTATTTTATAAAGTTAATTTAAATTTTGCACACAAGTATGCATCCATCCTTTTTCCTACCGCTTATTTCCTTTGGGGTCGCGGGGGGCGCTGGTGCCTATCTCATCTGCATTCGGGCGGAAGGCGGGGTACACCCTGGACAAGTCGCCCTTATCGCAGGGCCAACACAGATAGACAGACAACATTCACACTCACATTCACACACTAGGGCCAATTTAGTGTTGCCAATCAACCTATCCCCAGGTGCATGTCTTTGGAGGTGGGAGGAAGCCGGAGTACCCAGAGCGAACCCACGCAGTCATGGGGAGGACATGCAAACTCCACACAGAAAGATCCCGAGCCCGGGATTGAACCCAGGACTACTCAGGACCTTTGTATTGCGAGGCAAACGCACAAACCCCTAAACCACCGTGCTGCCCTGCACACAAAAAATTTTCTGAAATTCATCGAGAATAATCAAAATGCAAAAGTGTGATTCATCTGAATACAAGATGGACTTGTTCGACAGCACTACAGTTTAAACACATAAAGTTGAATAAACATGTAGTCTTTCTTAAATAAATATCAAAACATTTTTTTAAAAGTTTGTAAAAATGTTTTTTCATTTGACCATGTAACATGATAAAGGTTTTTACTCACGTAAACTTGTTTCTCTATATTGCTTATGTTAAGAAAGCCAACCATATTTTGTTTTTACGGTCTTAAAGCAGAGAATCTCTAATGCAGGCTAAAATGGGGCCCAAAGCAAAGCAGGCCTCATTGCAAAAATAAATTTAGACTTTTTGATTCATGAGAAATTATTTTTTTACTTTTTTTCAAACTAACTTGAATTTAATTTAAATCATGTATTGTTTGACAACCAATTCATTAAAACAATTGAGTTAGACTATTTTTGTGCAAAATAACAATTTTATTTAATTTAATGAACAAATTTGCAGATTTTTCTGACACTCGGACAGATCAGTACTGGATCCCAGTATACATTTTTTCAAACCCTGCACTAATGTGCGCCACAGGGGAAAACAATATACTATAGATATACGTATCAGTGACGGAGCAGGAAGAGGCTAGAAAAATGCTTTCAGTAGAATTTTATATGAAACACCCTGCCGTTTATTACTTAATATTTTACAAGCACTTATTCGCTTATTCACGTAAAACTGATTCTGGGGCCCTATACACAGAAATGATATATTGTACTCCTATACCTGAGTAATGTCCTTCCACAAAAGACACATTCATGAGAGCAACTATGATTTGCAGTGGCAAATATAGCTGCAGTACATCTTAACTGTCATTTTGGAAAAGAGTGATAAGATGATTATGAATTTTAGAACTCGTAATTAATTCCGAATACCCCGCTGTATTTGTCCTACTCTTCAGTCATCGTTGCCTCAAACATGCCAGCTCCACCCGTTCTCACTGCTGCATATTCATGTCATGTTAAATTGATAGATTAAGTTATACCTGGCTCGAAATCAATCGTGGCTCACGTTCCCTTATTCTTTTACACTGGACCACAATTCCAGAGAGAGGGTGAGAGAATGAGGGAGAGAGAGGAAGCACTGAGACGCTGATAAGGCCCAGTCCCATTATATGTCATTTTAAACAAAGAGGCAAAGCAGCCTGTGGAGACTCCCTATCAGCTATTAAACAGAGACGTGGCATGCAGCCTGAGATTGATGATTAGCATTTCCCCTCCTAGAATAAAGATGCTGGCCTGGAATGGCGATAAACACCAAGTAAGAAATGCACTCTCGTTCCTCCTTATTTTCCTTCTTGTAGTATGTTGTCTCTGTCTGTGGGACCATCAGCACCCATACGTATAGAAGGTGTATCCCCCAGCCCCCCTCCTCACCTATCCGTCTCTTTTTACAGACGCAAATAAATGCACAGGCCAAGTGGATGTCCCTTTGTCTCATGTCCTTGTGTAATCTGTTAGAAATGGACAACATGAAATCCCTTATGTCACAGCCAGAGACTTGTAAGTCCCTTCCAGATAGAAGGCAGAATGACACCGAATGAAAGCGGGGTAAAAGAGGGGATTTAAGGAAGGGTTTGATAGGAGCATGTAGGGCCATTGTTTTTTTTTGGTTGTTTGGTCTTGGGGTAGGAAAAAACTAATGTCAAGCATTGTGCTGTGACAGTTTTAACACCATGTCAGAGCTGTTCTACAGCGGGGTTCTATGTGAGAAAAAAGGATGTTACCACAATGTCAGTTGTCGAATAGCGACCGGAGTGATAAATTAAACCTACAAAAAGTAACTTTTCAACTCTCTTCATTTTATGCATACACCTGATTTATGGCATCCACTAGACGAGATGTACCAGCAATAGGACAATATTATTCTCTGAGATATTCTATATTCAGTTAACTCAATTTATTTAATTGTTTTTGTTTGCCTTGAAACTGCACTGCATTAAAGGCCTACTGAAACCCACTACTACCCACCTATCCGTCTCTTTTTACAGACGCAAATAAATGCACTGATAGTTTATATATCAATGATGAAATATTAACATTGCAACACATGCCAATACGGCCTTTTTAGTTTACTAAATTTCAATTTTGAATTTCCCGGGAGTTTCATCTTGAAAACGCTGTGTAATGATGACGTGTACGCAAGACGTCAAGGGTTTTAAGGAAATATGAGCGCTGCACACACACACAGCTAAAGGTTGTCTGCTTTAACGGCATAATTACACAGTATTTTGGAGATCTGTGTTGCTGAATCTTTTGCAATTTGTTCAATTAATATTGGGGAAGTCAAAGATGGAGTTGGGAAGCTTTAGCCTTTAGCCACACAAACACACGGTGATTCCTTGTTTAAAATTCCTGGAGGTGAAACTTTCCTATGGATCAGAGCGCGGTCAAGCCAACATGGATCCCTACCAAATGTCAACCAGCAGGTTTCGGTGAGAAAATTGTGGTTAAAAAGTCAGTTCTTACCCGGGAAAAGCTGAGCTTGTGCCGTCCATAGCTGCCGTCGACTCCCCTGAGACATTGGCGTCAAGACAGCCGTGGAGACACCCTTCCATATATCAGGTACTATTTAACTCACTAAAACACTAGCAACAGAATAGAAAGATAAGGGATTTCCCAGAATTATCCCAGTAAATGTCTCTAAAAACATCGGAATCTGTCCCAATGCAATCGCGTTTATTTTTTTTTATTTTTTATTTTTTTATCGTTTTTTTTTTTCTAGTCCGTCGCTATCAATATCCTCAAACACGAATCTTTCATCCTCGCTCAAATTAATGTAGAAATTGTCGTTTTCTCGGTCCGAATAGCACATTTTGTTGGAGGCTCCCATTAAAAATAATGTGAATATGTGAGGAGCCCCCACACTTGTGACGTCATCGTCTGCGACTTGCGGTAGAGGCAGGGCATTTCCCCTCAACTTCGAAAGTTGTTAACTTTATCGTGGATGTTCTCTACTAAATCCTTTTGGCAAAAATATGGCAATATCGCGAAATGATCAAGTATGACACATAGAATGGACCTGCTATCCCCGTTTAAATAAGAAAATCTCATTTCAGTAGGCCTTTAACAGTGTTCTGATAATGTGTTGCAGGTGTGCTTAAAGCAGGGGTAGGGAGCCTATGGCTCTAGAGCCAGATATGGCTCTTTTGATGACTGCATCTGGCTCTCAGATAAATCTTAGCTGACATTGCTTAACATGATAAGTAATTAATATTTCTGCTGGTAATCACAGTGTTAAAAATAACATTCAAATTATAAAACATTCTCATGCATTTTAATCCAACCCTCCGTTTTCTACCGCACCTGTTCAAGATGTTGCATTAATGGAAATAAGTATTATATTTATTATTGGTTAACTTTTAGAATAACAATGTTATTAAAAAGAAAGGGATACTTATTATATTCTAAAAATGTTGGTCTTACTTAAAAATGCACGCATTTTGTTGTATTCATTGTTGAAAAAATATTATATGGCTCTCATGGAAATACATTTTGAAATATTTGTCTTTCATGGCTCTCTCAGCCAAAAAGGTTCTTGACCCCTGGCTTAAAGTGATGACTGGAGAATTTCAATACAGACACATTTTTCTTTTATATAATACGGTTCCCACTCTACATGCCCAATATGTGTTTACAGTAGATTAGTAGGGCTCACTGCAGAGGCTATTTAATATTAATTTGTGTCTGCGTACAGTGAATAAAAAAGCAACTTCTGAATAAAATAACAATGATGAAAAAATAGTTAAAAAAAACAATTAATGAACAGAACATCAATCATTTGTCTGTAGGTGATGTACTATAGTAACACAATCAGTACTGGTATAGTAGGACTACAATTACAAATGTGTACGTTGGAACATGCATACAAGCTGAATGATGTTCCCCAATTACGTGAACACGTGTGTGCAGTCGTTTACATCCTGCAAATGCAGTAACACACATTCTGTAACTTGGAGGCTTCATCACACACACAAAAATGTTGACACACACAATCACTACTTTCGTTGCTGGTCTTCCCATGTGGTCAAAAAAGCATCACTAGAGCGCCTCTATTCGTTCACTGTTGGTACTGCAGGACTGAGTGGCAGTGGGCAGCTGAGAACGACAACTAATGGTAAACTATTTAGTAAATAGGATTTTATTTTAAAAAACATGTTTTAATTGTTTCTTGGTATGAGTAATACGCAGTGATATTGTGAAAAAGAAAGCTTTAACTTTTAAAAAATTATGAAACAAAACCGAAATTGATGCAGTTGGTTTTGTTTAGATTTATTATATATGTTATCATTTAGTATGTATAAACATTTTTTCAAATATGGAGGGGTTTATTACCATGAAAAAACATGTGTTGGTAATACTTTTCAGAAACTATGAAAATGTATTACAATTAGCAAACCAACGTTTGAACTAATACTATCGATAATGAAAATAAAATCAAAAAGTGTTCTTCGCATGGGAACTAAAGCACTGAGGAGTAGGAAAGGCCAGAGAGATTGTTAGTGCACAGTTCTAATTTCCCAGGTCTCATTCCTGGAATTGGCCCACATGTAGTCAAAATATACCTCCAAGTTGTCACCGCTGACATAAGGACCAGGTGCCCTGTGGAAGAATGGGTGTGGGATTACCCAGATGACAGGAAATGAGAGCACAAAAGAAAAATCACATTGCTTTGATCATCATTATGGTTGCTCAATTAGACTTAATAGTCTTTGCCTAACAGATGAGGACATGCTGACAATGGGAGTCTGGGAGAAAGAAGGAAACAAGACACATGTTGTAATGCTGACAGATATTCAGACATTGAGGGACATTGTCCCCTTAGAAATCGTACTCTGAACATTTCATTAAAAACAAGTAGCGCGATATTGGTCTTTCACCGGCTGTCAAAATGGGTGGCGATGTATTTCAGCACATTAACATGTTTTTGGCAGCAAAAGTAACACAAAATGTTATTTCTTTCCTTTGAAACTGAAAGTTACTCACATGTGAGTTAAAGCGATGGCTGGCCCTTTTAGTGAGATGCATTTTAGTCAAATGATATGCATAATGGATTATTCCTACTAAATTATGAAGCATAACACCTGCCACTCTATAATGTTAGCGGTGTTGTTTCATATAGTACTTCGGGAACCTCGGAGCAAAGCTTGTTCAGCGGTCCATGTATTGTGATAGTCTGGCACAGGATCATTGTTACAAATATTTGATAAATGAAATAATTCTTATTACATGATGAGGCTGCATGCACATTACATAGTATGGAGACTTTAAGTCGTGACACTTGACACAAATACTACAGGTCACCTGAGTCCTTGATTTTTATCCTGCTTTTAGCACCCGTGTCCCTGGTTTCTGTTCACCAACACTCAACACATGTGTAGTGCAACGTGGTACTTTTGTGTGTATGTGTGGACACAAAAAGCAT
This sequence comes from Nerophis ophidion, assembly GCF_033978795.1. Lineage (NCBI taxonomy): Eukaryota > Metazoa > Chordata > Actinopteri > Syngnathiformes > Syngnathidae > Nerophis > Nerophis ophidion. The sequence continues at coordinate 48,911,271 of NC_084621.1, read as the reverse complement.
ATGAGAGTTATTTTTTCATTTTCTTGTCCTATTTCATTCCATCACAATTTTACTATATACTGTAATATATATATATATATATATATATATATCCATCCATCCATCCATCCATTTTCTACCGCTTATTCCCTTTCGGGGTCGCGGGGGGCGCTGGCGCCTATCTCAGCTACAATCGGGCGGAAGTCAGGGTACACCCTGGACAAGTCGCCACCTCATCGCAGGGCCAACACAGATAGACAGACAACATTCACACTCACATTCACACACTAGGGCCAATTTAATGTTGCCAATCAACCTATCCCCAGGTGCATGTCTTTGGAAGTGGGAGGAATATATATATATGTCTATATATATATGTATATATATATATATAGACATATAGACATATATATATATATATATATATATATATATATATATATATATATATATACACACAGTGTATATATAGATTAGGGCTTAATAATAATCGTGTACACAGATAGCTTAATCAGGCAATTTATTTAGTGAGGATATTCCGACTGAAAAATTATACTGCAAATTACATCTTGAAAGAATTTTAGATTAAATCGTTACCTAATGTTGTGCAAATAAATGACATGCAATCAAGTAAAACATTTAAAAACTTTACTGAATGACATTCTACAGTAAATTGCATTTGTGTCCCAATATTTGGTCTTTTCCTAAGATAATTTCAAGTATGCAAGCAATTAATCAGCTTTGATTAATCATGATTATTCCAAATTTAAAAATGTGATTAATCTGATTTAAGAAATACATTTTTTTGAATGATTGATATATATATATATATATATATATATATATATATATATATATATATATATATATATATATATATATATATATATATATATATATGTATAAATATATATATATATACATACTATGGGTGTCAAAAAAAATTTCATTAATAGCAATTATTCGCCAATCTTATTTATAACGATTCTTAATTGATTCAAACTATTTTTATTTATTTTTAAAACTGTCCTGTACAACCACTCAGGGAAATCATATCGTTTATGTATATGCCCATATCTGCTTAACATATGCATGTATTTATTTTGGATAAGAGAAGTGTTGGAATCTTTTCTTGTTGCCTTAAATGTAATTGACTTTATTAAATGTCTGGGTAGAATTTTATAAAACAAAAACAGTTTTCTTTTAAGTAACACACCTGTTTATACAAACCCCGTTTCCATATGAGTTGGGAAATTGTGTTGGATGTAAATATCAACGGAATACAATGATTTCCAAATCATTTTCAACCCATATTCAATTGAATATGCCACAAAAACAACATATTTGATGTTCAAACTGATAAACTTTTTTTTTTTTTGCAAATAATCATTATCTTTTGAATTTGATGCCAGCAACACGTGACAAAGAAGTTGGGAAAGGTGGCAATAAATACTGATAAAGCTGAGGAATACTCATCAAACACTTAATTGGAACATCCCATGGGTGTGCAGGCTAATTGGGAACAGGTGGGTGACATGATTGGGTATAAAAACAGCTTCCCAAAAAATGCTCAGTCTTTCACAAGCAAGGATGGGGCGAGGTACACCCCTTTGTCCACAACTGCGTGAGAAAATAGTCAAACAGTTTAAGAACAACGTTTCTCAAAGTGCAATTGCAAGAAATTTAGGGATTTCAAAATCTACGGTCCATAATATCATCAAAAAGTTCAGAGAATCTGGAGAAATCACTCCACGTATGCGTCATGGCCGGAAACCAACATTGAATGACCGTGACCTTCGATCCCTCTGATGGCACTGTATCAAAAACCGACATAAAACTCTAAAGGATATTACCAGATGGGCTCAAGAACACTTCAGAAAACCACTGTCACTAAATACAGTTTGTCACTAGATCTGTAAGTGCAAGTTAAAGCTCTACTATGTAAAGCGAAAGCCATTTATCAACAACATCCAGAAACGCTGCTGGCTTCTCTGGGCCCGAGATCATCTAAGATGGACTGATGCAAAGTGGAAAAGTGTTCTGTGGTCTTACGAGTCCACATTTCAAATTGTTTTTGGAAATATTCACCATCGTGTCACCCGGACCAAAGGGGAAGCGAACCATACAGACTGTTATCAACGCAAAGTTCAAAAGCCAGCATCTGTGATGGTATGGAGGTGCATTAGTGCCCAAGGCATGGCTAACTTACACATCCGTGAAGGCACTATTAATGCTGAAAGATAGATACAGGTTTTGGAACAACATATGCTGCCATCTAAGTGCCATCTTTTTCATGGACGCCCCTGCTTATTTCAGTTGTAACACTTGTCTTGCGTGCATGATAACGTTGCTTGGATGACAACATATGTTATTCCAAAACCTGTATCAAAGTACCATTGTCACACACATACCACTAGGTGTGGCGAAATTATTCTCTGCATTTGACCCATCACCCTTGATCACCCCCTGGGAGGTGAGGGGAGCATTGGGCAGCAGCGGTGCCGAGCCCGGGAATCATTTTTGGTGATTTAACCCACAATTTCAACCCTTGATGCTGAGTGCCAAGCAGGGAGTTAATGGGTCCCATTTTTATAGTCTTTGGTATGACTCAAACGGGATTTGAACTCACGGCCTACTGATCTCAAGGCGGTCCCTCCAGCCACTGGGCCACTGAGCGGACACTTTGCAAAACAGGTTTTTTATTCTAAAAATTTGTAACCAAAAACAAATGTCCACTATATGGGATGCAGGGTTGCAAAATAAGATTGATAGTGAAGTCTGGAAATGTGGCACCAGAAATGAGTTGAATAGCCCTGCATTTGAGTGTTCCAGTGGTAATAATCATTATGTTGCAGACAGAGAACACTTCACATGTTTTTCCAGTATATTGTATCGGTTGGGGACATCTCTACGCTGCTGATCTGCTTGAGATGGTTTCCTGTGGACGGGACTCTCGCTGCTGTCTTGGATCCGCTTGAACTGAACTCTCGCGGCTGTGTTGGAGCCACTATGGATTGAACTTTCACAGTATCATGTTAGACCCGCTCGACATCCATTGCTTTCGGTCCCCTAGAGGGGGGGGGGTTGCCCACATCTGAGGTCCTCTCCAAGGTTTCTCATAGTCAGCATGGTCACTGGCGTCCCACTGGATGTGAATTCTCCCTGCCCACTGGGTGTGAGTTTTCCTTGCCCTTTTGTGGGTTCTTCCGAGGATGTTGTAGTCGTAATGATTTGTGCAGTCCTTTGAGACATTTGTGATTTGGGGCTATATAAATAAACATTGATTGATTGATTGATTGTCCTCGCCTCTTATTGGTGATTGGCAAAAAAGAAGGATCACATTAAAGCTTTGCTCTCAGGAAAAAAAAAACATACTCCAAAAAAAACAAAAAACATATAAGGCTTGACAATCCCTCTTCACACATCGCCTGACTCCATAGGTTGTTTGTGTTTGCAATGTGGAATATTACAGTTGTACAGTTGCCCAAGTCCAGCAAAGCAGTGCTGAGAGACGGGCATGCACTAGGATAGCTAAGCACTTGTGTTTGCCACAAAGATCTTTCTTGTCTTACAACTGACTGTGTCCTGCTCAACATGTGGCTTTGGTTACAAAAGCAGCTCTCTAAGCAGGAGCCCCTTCATCTACCTCGGAGCACCGTGGACAAAGCAGGGTGCCTTCCAAACATGATCTGAAAAGGGGCTTCCTCTTTCAAAGGACCGTGGATCTACAGAGCTCACTGATTCCTGCGTTAGCTGCGATATTGAGAAGCACACGGACAGGCCGGACAAGAAGAAACGAAAAGGAGAAGAGGAGCAAAAGCTGCTTGGATTTGATTTCAACAAAGAGACGGGCAGCTCTCTCAGATTTCAAATTTTCATTTGAAAATTTGGAATGCAACACTAACGAGCACATCCCAATCCCTAACCCTAATCCTGCCCTCATCATAACAAGCATGCATTTACAGGAGTACTGTTCCTCATTTTACTGTGACAAAGCTCTTAACTCAAAGCACTTGTATTTCATATCAACATCTACCATTGCAATGAAATGAGGTCAATTGAATTGATGCCAAATAAACTATTTTAGATTAGACAAATTGCAAATGAATACATGAGAATGTACTGCACTACTAACAACTACAGTAGCTTTATAAAGTATTGTTATAGTAATGGACAGCATTTATTAGGGGTGTGGGAAAAAATCGATTCGAATACGAATCGCGATTCTCACGTTGTGCGATTCAGAATCGATTCTAATTTTTTTAAAATATTGATTTGTATTTTTTTTAAATCAATCAAACAAACCAATACACAGCAATACCATAACAATGCACTCAAATTCCAAAACCAAACCTGACCCAGCAACACTCAGAACTGCAATAAACAGAGCAATGGAGAGAAGACACAAACACGACACAAAACAAACCAAAAGTAGTGAAACAAAAATGAATATTATCAACAACAGTATCGATATTAGTTATAATTTCAGCATAGCAGCGATAAAAAATCCCTCATTGACATTATGATTAGACATTTATATAAAATTTAAAAAAAAGAACAATGGTGTTACAGTGGCTTACACTTGCATCGCATCTCATAAGCTTGACAACACACTGTGTCCAATGTTTTCACAAAGATAAAATAAGTCATATTTTGGTTCGTTTAATAGTCAAAACAAATTTACATTATTGCAATCAGTTGATAAGACATTGTCCTTTACAATTATAAAAGCTTTTTTTTTTTAAAATCTACTACTCTGTTAGCATGTCAGCAGACTGGGGTAGCTCCGGGTGAAATCCTATGTATTGAATGAATACAGAATTGTTTTGAATCGCAAAAATATCGTTTTTGGATCGAGAATCACGTTGAATCGAAAAAATCGATATATAATCGAATCGCGACTCCAGGAATCGATATTGAATCGAATCATGGGACACCCAAACATTCGCAGCACTAGCATTTATCCTGGAGAGCGCACTTTTACGGCATTTCTTTTAGCTGCTTCTGCTTCAAACCTAATCAGCAGTTTCTCCATATTTACATGGATAAGTATCAGCCATTTGGACTTAGACTTACACTTAGACTTTCTTTTTATTGTCATTCAAATTTGAACTTTACAGTACAAATAAGAACGAAATTTCGTTGCATTAGCTCTTGGTAGTGCAGGATAATAAAAAAAAAGCAATAAAGTGCAGATATAAATAAATAGATTACTGTACAAATAACTACATTGCACTTTTTCACATGCGTCCATGTTTATGGATGTATGTTATATTGTCTTTTTTATTCCAGTGAGTTAATCCATTTTGGGGGGAGTTGAGGGAATAATTTAATTATGATGCGTTCAAGAGTCTTACGGCCTGAGGGAAGAAGCTGTTACAGAACCTGGAGGTTCTGCTACAGAGGCTGCGGAACCTCTTCCTAGAGTCCAGCAGTGAAAACAGTCCTTGGTGGGGGTGGGAGGAGTCTTTGCAGATTTTCTGAGCCCTGGTCAGGCAGCGGCTTTTTGCGACCTCCTGGATAGGAGGAAGAGAAGTCCTGATAATCTTTTCCGCCGTCCTCACCACTCTCTGGAGAGACTTCCAGTCTGAGGCATTGCAGGCTCCAGTCCAGACAGAGATGCTCTTGGTCAGCAGGCTCTCTATAGAGCCTCTGTAGAATGTGGTGAGAATGGGGGGAGGGATCTGTGCCTTTTTCATCCGCCGCAAAATTTTGCGTCGGATGAAAAGATGAAAAATGTATATATTATTTTAACATTATTGGTTGGCATTAAACCAATTATGCTTCAGCATTGTACAGACAGACTAACATTGCTAAGCTCAAATTGCTTTGCCAAATTGGTCACACACTGTCTTGTTTGTCACAATTTCTGTTTTTGATTCAATAAAAATCACCCACTTCCTTTTCTCAGCACTGTCTGTCACACTCACTTTCTTTCTTCCAAGCATGGAAAAACAAAGCTGTGTCCATCTCTAGCTATAAGTTAATGCCAGTTACTTTTGGATGGTGTGTACTGCAGTGTTTAAAAAATGCATTACATAATAACGGTCTGGGTACTCCCGTCTTCTTCTACGCTGTTTTAACTGCAAGCCCAAGTATAGTAAAACTGCTTCCGGGTAAACTTGTTGCAAGCCCCGCCCACAGGCACCTGCCCCTCATTTCAAATTACTGCCATATATATGAATCCATTAAAAATAAAGCGATGTGAAAAAAAAGGAATGAAAACATAAAAAGAGACAACCAAATGTGAAAAAAATCCAACACAAAAAAAGGTGTACAAAAATATGAACATTGACATCAAAAAACATGTCACGATACAAACTATATCCACAAAAAATGTTTTGTCAATGTTTGTATTTATTTGTTGCCAAAACTTGTTTGTTTGGTGCCTATTTTTAAGTTTCCTGAAGGAACTCTCCTGAAGGAATCAATAAAGTACTATCTATCCAGTACTATCTACTCAGTGTCCTAGTGGTTAGAGTGTCCGCCCTGGGATCGGTAGGTTGTGAGTTCAAACCCCGGCCTAGTCATACCTAAGACTATAAAAATGGGACCCATTACCTCCCTGCTTGGCACTCAGCATTAAGGGTTGGAATTGGGAGTTAAATCACCAAAAATGATTCCGGGCGTGGCACCGCTGCTGCCCACTGCTCCCCACTGCTCCCCTCACCTCTCAGGAGGTGATCAAGGTGATGGGTCAAATGCAGAGGACAAATTTCCCCACACCTAGTGTGTGTGTGACAATCATTGGTACGTTAACTTTAACAACTTTTTCAACAGTGTATTTTTTTTTCGATACCAAATCTTACTGGCAGCGTTTTCGTTCCATACTTAATAACCTATCACTGAAAACATTCCAAAGGTGCTGCTGTCAATAAACTCCTTCCACTGCGAGGACTACCAATGCTGAGCTAAAACAGCTGATGAGCGTGCTTTCGCTGATGTCGCGCTTCACTTGGCAAAAGGCACCTTCTTTAAAGGCACACACTCAAGCACTCTTCTTTCATGAAACATCTCTTAACTGCATACGCCAGATATCCATCTATCCATCCATTTTTTACCGCCTGTCCCTCTCGGAGTAAGCAGTGGGGCTGGAGCCTATCCTATATGAAAATTAAAAAAGTAACATGATAATTACTTTCCAAAATAATTAATTACATCTATTAATTAATAATTCCAATAGTAGTATTATTATTTTTATGGGAAAGTAACGAGCAACTGTAATAACTTATTTTTTCTAAGAAATGTCCTAAAATTGAAGTATTGTGACATTTGCTACGCCAACTAATGAAGAGGTTAGTGGTAACTCAAATGTTTGCTTTAGCATAATAATTAGCGGAGAGACAGCTCTTAGCTCAAAACATTCTTAACATGAGGTACCACTGTAATGTACAAAAGATCCACTAAGGTTGAATACAAATATATTTGTTTGCAATTTTAGACACATTTTTCCATAGTAAATAACTTAAATTCAGATACTTTGTTTTAAAGTGACCTAATAGTTTAACTGTTATTTACTTTGATTGCAAAAGTCAATACATAATTTAAAACTGAGAGGCCATACTGTTTTCTAAATGCTACAAATTCGCCTTTGAGCATGACAATTAATCCCCCAAAACTATGTGACATACTACTGGTACTAACTAGAGATGACATGTATTGCTCTCTAGAGGGAGCAAGATAGGAGCGACATGACTTTTTGGTGGAGCAGACATGCCAGCAACTTGAAGGTCCTAGGTTTGATTCCAGCTTCCACCATGTTAGTCACTGCCATTGTGTCCTTGGGCACGACATTTTCCCCCTTTCCCCAGTGCCATCCACACTGGTTTAAATGTTGCTTAAATATGTAGATAATAGGTATTACTATGTAAAGCGCTTTGAGTTTCTCAAGAAAAAGCCCTATATAAATACAATTTACTTCACTTCACAATTAAAAGAGCCGTTTAAAGGACTGACTCAATGTTATATTTGTTTTATTTCTTTTTTCAGAAGTGACTCATTTTTATGAAGGAAATCATCATGTTTCTTTTAACTTTGATTCCTTTTGTGGATGTTTTCAGACAGTGTGACTCTAGTCCAGTCGAGTCCTCTACATCTATATAAACGGCTCGCAAATGCAAATCGGTTCTCATCGTTTAACTTGAAAGAGCTGTTCAAAAGTCTGACTCATTGTTATATTTATTTTTTCAGAAGTTACTAATTTTTATAAAGGAAATAATCACCGGTACTGCATCATGTTTCTATGTTTCTTTTAACTTTGGTTCCTTTTGTGGATGTTTTCAAACAGTGTAGCGCTAGTCCAGTCGGGTCGTCTACATATATATATATAAACGGCTCGCAAACGAATGGCTCACAACTGCAAATCTGTTCTCTTCGTTTACTTGAAGAGCCGTTCAAAACACTTGACTAATTTGCTAGCGTCACATCTCTAGTATCAACACTTTTACCATACTTAAACTATAATTTGCAAATGTTATTGTTTAGTTCAAAGAGGCAAACAAAAGTAAACCCCCTTGACTCTAAGGCTTGGAACACGAGTAAAAACAAAGGGCTTTGGTTGATTGACCTATTCACCGAGTCCCCTGTCAATCATGCGTACAATCCATTTCCTCGAGCTTAAGTGTTTTTTCTTTGTGTGTTGAATATGTTTTGGAACACGGTGGCCATTGATTGACATGGGCGCGGAGGCTAGTAAAACACTACGGTGGTATGAAGCAAACAACGGTCCAGTCTGTCACCCAGCCTCAGATGTTTGGCCTGAGGGGTGATCCTGCTTTAATAGTGTTTTAAAAACCCTGACGTTCACTCTGGGTTTAATCTTTTCTCGCACATTCTCTCTTTGTTTCATCCATGGCTGCACTGAATACATATAATAAACACGTATTTGTACATACGCAAAACATTAATTTCTCTTAGACATAACAAGACGTATTGGTTCATTTAAATCTTTAAGCCACCTTAACCATTGTCTTTCCAAGGCATGTTCATATGTTTCAAGCAAATGTGCTCTTTTCTGACATTTATGAAAGAAACAATTTACCTAATTTAAAAAAAGAAAATGCTAATTATGCTAACATGGCCTCTCGTCAGTGCATTACTCACAGTTTTAATACAAACAATCATTACAGTGACATATTTAAACGTGTCTAGGATATTGAGACTTGCTTTCCCCCCGTTTAAATAGTTAGAAGGCATAGTATGGCAACGTATAGTGTGAGTCACCACTTTGGACCTTTCTGCTACCGAATGAAAACAATAAAGACAAAACGCTGCATGTATAAAATGTCCTGACACTTGTGTATTTCCAAAATGTCATATGGATTGATTCAACACTGGCAATACAATTTTAATCAGCGGCTATAAAATCAGGTCTTAAAGTGCGGCAGGAGCCCTCCAGGCCATAAGAAATTGGACAAGGCACCAGGAAATTGTGTCTCCCCCAGAAACAAGTGTTTTGTGATTGTTTACCCCATGTCTTTAAATTGCATTTCTTCCTTTTTAATTTAAGCACCCCAGCTATCGGACATACGAGAAAAGGGAGGGGTGAGAAGGTAGACTGAGGGAAAGCTTTTCTGCTCCATTTACCTCCCCTTCCACCCGCCTCAACATTAACCAAATCTGATGTCATCCCTGTCAAAGGCAAATGTCACGACCTGATACCATCAGTCTACAGGGCACTCTGACTACAAAAAAGTAGGAAAAGTCAGTTTTCGCACGTGTTAGGTTTGTGTTGCTTCAGACTCGTAATTACAAAATCTCTATTAAAATAAAAACATGATGACAGAGAGAAAATGATAATGGTACCGTTTGCTAAATAAGGTAAATGTGTCATATAGCTGATTATGCTCTGCTAGTAATTAAGCAGTGTTTTTTACTATAGTATAGTACATTTTAGAATGGTATAGAATAGCCATTTATCCATCCATTTTCTACTGCTTGTCCTGTTTGGGGGCGCGGGGGGTTGGAATAGAATACATCTGGGCATAATACGGCCTGTTAAGATATTTGAGCCGGCCCGCCAGACAATCCAAAATATTTTTTTAAAACTTTAACATCGAAATTCTAACCACCATTATGATATGCAGCGCAAACTATAGAAAGTATTGCAATGGTTGGAATCTGCACTTTTCATTGATATACAAGTTATTACGGTTATCTAAGTCAGAGCTGCTGCAGGCAGATGAGGCACCAAGCAGAGTCGGCGGGTTTTGTTTACATAGCAGCCAGCCCCGGAACATGGTGTCAGGGACAGACTCAGAGGTAAATGTTTACCTCAAAGTTTTGTAGAAAAGTGATATTACGTCAGATTGTAGGTGTTTTTTTACCCTTTTTGTTCATATTTCGCAGTATTCGTTGTCTTTTTGTTGCGTTTTGCTTGATTGGAAAATATGTTGATCGAGGAGGTGGTCTGAAAAGTCAAAAATGAGTGACTTTCATGAGTTGTTATAATCAGTGTTTTATTGTTAATAGTTCATTTTGTGAATCCCACATTTTAAATGTTTGTGTATATTCTGCGTGTCTCATTCAGTAAAAAAAAAAATTACAATTCCATTACGTTTTTCGGGTAGTCTAACACAATGTTTTTAGCATTCAATCAGACAATATTGTGAGTTTTTGTATTAGTGTTCCGGAAAAAAAGGGACCCGAGCACACATACTGTACAGTATATACAAACGTGTGTATATATATATATATATATATATATATATATATATATATATATATATGTCTTGATTGGATTATCCAGAGAATAGTGCTCGATACCGTGGTAGAGCGCAATATGTATGTGTAGGAAAAATCACTAGACTACTTCATCTCTACAGAACTGTTTCATGAGGGGTTCCCTCAATCATCAGGAGATCTTCATCATCTCCTGATGATTGAGGGAACCCCTCATGAAACAGTTCTGTAGAGATGAAGTAGTCTTGTGTTTTTTCCCACACCTACATTTATATATATATATATATATATATATATATATATATATATATATATATATATATATATATATATATATATGTATATATCCATCCGTCCATTTTCTACCGCTTAAACCTATCGGAGTGGGGGGTGCTGAAGCCTATCCCAGCTGCACTCGGGTGGAAAGCGGGGTACACCCTGGACAAGTCGCCCCCTCATTGCAGGGCCAACACAAATAGACAGGCAACATTCACACTCACATTCACACACTTGGGCCAACTTAGTGTTGCCAATCAACCTAAGCAGGTTCATGTCTTTGGAATTGAGGGGAAGCCGGAGTACCCGGAGGGAACCCACACAGTCACGGGGAGAACATTCACACTCCACATATAAAAATCCAGAGACCAGGAATTGAACCAAGGACCTTTTTATTGTGATTCACATAGACCAGCCCCTCCACCACTTTTTTTTTTTCTACGAATGTGCCCACTCTTGAACCCCCCCAGTCAAAATAATTGCACAGGACTAAAAAGATAGATAAATAGATAGATAGATAGATAGATAGATAGATAGATAGATAGATAGATAGATAGATAGATAGATAGATAGATAGATAGATAGATAGATAGATAGATAGATAGATAGATAGATAGATATCTACTGGATGACTTTATTGGAATCTATTAGATTTGTCCACAAGAGGACGCCTTTTCATCCCATCTTTAAATGGGCCTGAATGTAATCTGAGGTTATAACCACTAGATGACAGCACATGATTTGTTATGAAGAGCATCACTTCTGCAGTCATTGACTACATTTGTTGACTATAGAGACAGTTTAAAATCTCAAACATTAAGGTATGTGATGTGGTGCAAAATTTACATAATGTGGTATTCCTATCATATATCATGTTTCTCACGAATATCTACAACCACATTAGGGTTGTGGGCAATCATTTTGGATTGTGCAGCACCAGGCAGTACAACAAAATACAATTCTGGTTCAGATGATTATAGAGGGTCATATTAAGATGATCTGTTAAGATTATACTGCAGTTTAGGTTCATCCTAAAATGGCATCTAAAAGCTGTGATTACCCTTAACTTTGTGTAAATATATAGTGTAAAATGTGGTGTCATAATAAATTTAGAAATAAATAAAGATGGCCAGACTGGAAAAAACTCAGATTGATACCAACATTTATCACCCACCTGTAATCATGGGTGTAGCACCTAATTCTGGGACTCCATGCACAAGATTCCAAAGGGCCCTCCATCCCACCCTAAAATCAATGTTGCCTCATACATGCACAGTTGGTATGTTTACATGAACTAAAAAAACGAATGCAATAAACTTAATTTGGATTTTTTTTTTATTTTTAAATGGGAATAACCTACTTGGACAAGAATTTATTAAACACTCAAAATGTTTTGGGTTTTGTTTGAAAAAATAAATTAAAGTTAGGTATTTGTGACAATGTGTCAATGAATTCAATATAAAGTTTTGAGAATTTGAATTTAGATACTCATATAACCTGTCATTATTCACTTAAATGTGATTGCTATTCTATCAAATTGCATTTTACTTCAGAGTGTAAAGTAGAGATTGTTTTATACACATATGGTTATCATCTCTGGATAATAAAAAACATTATAATACATTATCTATATAATACATTATTGTCATGAATATATTACTATTAGTACATTTACTGGGAGTTAATTCTCACCTGTCTTTAAAATACAGTGTTTCTCACTGTAATTCGAAGGTCTTTGAACAAACCACTTTTACATAACTCTCTCCTATGCTGCTACATATGCATTTATTTTATTTTGTTTCCTTTCCAATGTCACCTCAGTTTTGTTTCAAAATGCTGGTGTTTTCTAGGAATGCTTACATGTGACAAACGGTTTGCATTGAAGGTGGAATGAACCATTTCGTTTTTTGATAGTGGCTGTAGTTAGAGGATCACTGATAGTCACACACACACACTAGGTGTGGTTAAATAACTCTCTGCATTTGACCCATCCTCATTTTCCACCCCCTGGGCGGTTAGGGTAGCAGTGAGCAGCAGCGGTGGCCGCGTTCGGGAATCATTTTGGTGATTTAACCCCTATTCCAACCCTTGATGTGAGTGCCAAAGAGGGAGGTAATGGGTCCCATTTTTTATAGTCTTTGGTATGACTCGGCCGGGGTTTGAACTCACGACCCACTGATCTCAGGGCGTACACTCTATCAATCAATCAATTAATCACTGTTTATTTATATAGCCCTAGATCGCAAGTGTCTCAAAGGGCTGCACAAGCCACAACAACATCCTTGGTTCAGAGCCCACAAAAGGGCAAGGAAAAACTCACAATCCAGCCAGCACTTCATCAATGGCCACAGGACCTGTGCCCTCCCTCCACAAGGGAGAAGGGGTGGGAGGGCACCTAGACATTCTTAATTGGGTTGAAGCAACCATATTATTGAACTATCATGGCTATACATGTGTTTTCCCACAAATAACCTGCATATTTAAATGGCAGAAATTAAACAATTTAAACTCGACAAAAGGGCAGCACGGTGATAGAGGGGTTAGTGCGTCTGCCTCACAATACAAAGGTCCTGAGTTGTCGTGAGTTCAATCCTGGGCTTGGAATCTTTCTGTGTGGAGTTCACATGTCCTCCCCGTGACTCCGTGGGTTCCCTTCGGGTAGCTGAGATAGGCTCCAGCGCCCCCCGCGACCCCGAAGGGAATAAGCGGTAGTAAATGGATGGATGGAACATGACAAAAGCTTCAGGGCCTTTCCTGTGCTTGGGGCCCTTGTTTACGGGTGTTTCAAATGTTCCATCCACTTTCAACCGCGTATTCCCTTTGGGGTCGCTGGTGCCTATCTCAGCTACCATCGGAGGGAAGGCAGTGTACACCCTGGACAAGTCGCTACCTCATCGCAGGGCCAACACAGATAGACAGACAACATTCACACTCACATTCACACATACATAAAGTCAAAATGAAAACTTATGATATAAAACATATGTATTGTTTTTTAATATTACATTGTATCAGTTCCATTAATGAATACATTCACCAGCAGACATACAGTGGGGCAAAAAAGTATTTAGTCAGCCACCGATTGTGCAAGTTCGCCCACTTAAAATGATGACAGAGGTCTGTAATTTTCATCATAGGTACACTTCAACTGTGAGAGACAGAATGTGAAAAAAAATTCGAGAATTCACATTGTAGGAATTTTTAAGAATTAATTTGTAAATTGTGGTGGAAAATAAGTATTTGGTCAACCATTCAAAGCTCTCATTGATGGAAGGACGTTTTGGCTCAAAATCTCACGATACATGGCCCCATTCATTCTTTCCTTAACAGAAATCAATCGTCCTGTCCCCTTAGCAGAAAAAGAGCCCCAAAGCATGATGTTTCCCCCCATGCTTCACAGTAGGTTTGGTGTTCTTGGGATGGAACTCAATATTCTTCTTCCTCCAAACACAAGTTGAGTTTATACCAAAATTGATACATGGATGATACAGCAGAGGATTGGGAGAATGTCATGTGGTCAGATGAAACCCAAATAGAACTTTTTGGTATCAATCAATCAATCAATGTTTACTTATATAGCCCTAAATCACTAGTGTCTCAAAGGGCTGCACAAACCACTACGACATCCTCGGTAGGCCCACATAAGGGCAAGGAAAACTCACACCCAGTGGGACATCGGTGACAATAATGACCCAGTGGGACGTCGGTGACAATGATGACTATGAGAACCTTGGAGAGGAGGAAAGCAATGGATGTCGAGCGGGTCTAACATAATACTGTGAAAGTTCAATCCATAATGGATCCAACACAGTCGCGAGAGTCCAGTCCAAAGCGGATCCAACACAGCAGCGAGAGTCCCGTTCACAGCGGAGCCAGCAGGAAACCATCCCAAGCGGAGGCGGATCAGCAGCGCAGAGATGTCCCCAGCCGATACACAGGCAAGTAGTGCATGGCCACCGGATCGGACCGGACCCCCTCCACAAGGGAGAGTGGGACATAGGAGAAAAAGAAAAGAAACGGCAGATCAACTGGTCTAAAAAGGGAGTCTATTTAAAGGCTAGAGTATACAAATGAGTTTTAAGGTGAGACTTAAATGCTTCTACTGAGGTGGCATCTCGAACTGTTACCGGGAGGGCATTCCAGAGTACTGGAGCCCGAAATGAAAAAGCTCTATAGCCCGCAGACTTTTTTGGGGCTTTGGGAATCACTAATAAGCCAGATTCCTTTGAACGCAGATTTCTTGCCGGGACATATGGTACAATACAATCGGCAAGATAGGATGGAGCTAGACCGTGTAGTATTTTATACGTAAGTAGTAAAACCTTAAAGTCACATCTTAAGTGCACTGGAAGCCAGTGCAGGTGGGCCAGTACGGGCGTAATGTGATCAAACTTTCTTGTTCTTGTCAAAAGTCTAGCAGCCGCATTTTGTACCAACTGTAATCTTTTAATGCTAGACATGGGGAGACCCGAAAATAATATGTTACAGTAGTCGAGGCGAGACGTAACAAACGCATGGATAATGATCTATAAACTCAACTCGTCGTGTTGTACCTATGATGAAAATTACAGACCTCTGTCATTATTTTAAGTGGGAGAACTTGCACAATCGGTGGCTGACTAAATATTTTTTTGCCCCACTGTACATACACAAAGCAAAGTGGATTGTAAAACATTTTGTAGATACACTAGCTTGTATCAAACGCGTGAAACTTGAATGGACTTGAATTTAGATTAAAAATAAATACTGTGTGTATGTATACTGAGTCCATAAATATTTATTTTTATTTGTTTTAAGTGCTTATATATTTGTCGCTGTGGAGCCTGCCCGGATGGTGGTTGTACGCAT
Organism: Nerophis ophidion; assembly: GCF_033978795.1. Taxonomy (NCBI): domain Eukaryota; kingdom Metazoa; phylum Chordata; class Actinopteri; order Syngnathiformes; family Syngnathidae; genus Nerophis; species Nerophis ophidion. Next base: position 48,895,488 of record NC_084621.1, on the reverse strand, counting down.
GCGCACAAACAAGCCAGCGGGATCGTGGCTCCTTTAGCATCTTGAGCTAAAAAAGGCTGCTTGGGGGGGGAGCGGGGGGACGCACTGTGGAGGAGGGCGTCCTGCGTAAAGATAACAAGCTAACCTCAAATAACCCCCGCTAATCCCGGAGCTAACCGTTATCTCTCCATGGTGTCCAAGAAAGGCAGATAGCGTTTATAACCCCGCGCTGCCAACATAATTAGCCGCCTTGCACGACACAGATTGGGGTGCAACTGGAGAGCCTCCCTTTGTGGGGGCATTATTATTATTATTATCATCACTGTTGTGATTTTTTTTTTTTTTTTTTTAGACTAAAGTTGACCATTATTTGTTGTCAAGATGAGGTTGCCAACTCACAGGCAATGTGCGATGAAGGGAGATGGCAAGAAGATGGACCAAGCGCCGCCGTTCAGAAACCCTTTTGTACACGTTATGAAATTCTCCCCAATGGAAAAGGCAAAGGTAAATATCAGGCTTGTGTTGAACGCTACCCATGTTATTGACATTCGCCATTGCGGGTGTCCCTAGTCAGCTGTGTGCGTGCTAGCAAGCCGGCTAACATTAGCTACATACATGTTGCATTCTCTGCCCTGCTTTTTCTTGGCTTACATGTGAAGGAAATGCTTCTTATAGTGTTTGCATTTACCTAAAATTTTCTACACAAAAGTGGATAAACCAAACCGTAATAAAACCCGGTTTAATAATTAAGCCAAACAAAATCGTTACCGTTACAGTTAAAAGGAGCATGGCCGTCCATCCACTGTGGGCCTAGCTTGTTGCTCCGAAACTAACAGTCATTTTAATACACCTTTGGGTGATGCCTCTCATAAACGACGCTGTCAGTTATTCACTTCTGACATAATATTGCTTTGTATGTTCCCATGTTACTTCATTGCAGAGTTGATGTATGCATCCCGTTCAACGCGTGTAACGTAAGGATAGGTGACAGTTCACATTATGCGCTGCTTAAAACCATGCATATTGTTCTAGAACAGTGGTTCTCAAATGGGGGTACTTGAAGGAATGCCAAGGTGTATGTGAGATTTTTTTTTAAATATTCTAAAAATAGCAACCATTCAAAAATACCTTATAAATATATTTAGTGTACTTCAATAAAATATGAATCTAAGTTCATAAACTGTGAAAAGGAATGCAACATTGCAATATTCAGTGTTGGTGTTGGAAGCAAAATACCAATGGCGTGCAATTTGCAAAATGCGAAACCGCATTTTGCAAATTTAATGTCAAATCAAATCACGTTTATTGGATTCATCACTATACAGTGTACTTCCACGACAGAACTACTGACTAAACTACTACCACAACTCTATTTACTATTTATAAAATATAATAATGTAGGGTTACCTGGAACTTGAAATAAGCAACGCCCGGCCTGAATCCACACTTGGTAGTAGTTTAGTCAGTAGTTTAGTCGTGGATGTACACTGTATAGTGATGAATGCAATAAACATTTGATTTGATTTGACATTTAATTTGCAAAATGCGGTTGCGCATTTTGCAAATTGCGCGTCATTGATATTGTGCTTACAACATTGACGGCTAGATTTTTTGTGGACATGTTCCATAAATATTGATGTTAAAGATTTCTTTTTTTTGAAGAAATCCGGATACTCTGGCTTCCTCCCAATTCCAAAGACATGCACCTGGGGATAGGTTGATTGTGAGTGTGAATGTTGTCTGTCTATCTGTGTTGGCCCTGCGATGAGGAGGCGATTTATCCAGGGTGTACACTGCCTTCCGCCCGATTGTAGCTGAGATAGGCACCAGCAAAGGGAATAAGCGGTAGAAAATGGATGGATGGGTGGATGTTTAGAATTAAGTTCATGGATCCAGATGGATCTTTATTACAATCCCCAAAGAAGGCACTTTAAGTGGATGGTATTTATTTGTGTAGAAATCTTTATTTATAATTGAATCACTTGTTTATTTTCCAACAAGTTTTTAGTTATTTTTATATATTTTTTTCTAAATAGTTCAAGAAAGACCACTACAAATGAGCAATATTTTGCAATGTTATACAATTTAATAAATCAGAAACCGATGACATAGTGCTGTATTTTACTTCTATATCTCTTTTTTCAGCCAAAAATGCTTTGCTCTGATTAGGGGGTACTTGAATTAAAAACATGTTCACAGGGGGTACATCACTGAAAAAAGGTTGAGAACCACTGATTTAGAACACCTCTATGTTTGAATAATACATTTAATTTCCATTTAGCAGAAGACCGTTATTTACTGTTTTAAATCTGTAAGTAAAAAAACAATTTTTTCAGCCTGAAGTTGCATTTTTTTTCTGATACTATATCGAGCTTGAACGATTTCCAGCTACTTGTATTTACAAAAATATATTGGGGTGTAACAATTCTTTTTAATAATGATTTGAGTCAGAACTCATCGCCGATACGATTTATTCATTTAATAACAATATGATCGATGGAAAAGGGGTTAGTGCATGTGCCTCACAATACGAAAGTCCTGAGTTGTCCTGAGTTCAATCCCGGGTTTGGGATTTTTCTGTGTGATTGTGAGTGTGAATGTTGTCTATCTCTGTTGGCCCTGCGATGAGGTGGCGACTTGTCCAGGGTGTTAACTGCCTTCCAGCCGATTGTAGCTGAGATAGGCTCAAGGGACCCTGAAGGGAGTAAGCGGTAGAAGATGGATGATCGATGGCACAGGGGTTAGTGCATATGCCTCACAATACGAAGGTCCTGAGTAGTCCTGAATTCCATCCCGGAGTTTGCATCTTCTCCCCGTGACTGAGTGGGTTTCCTCTGGGTACTCCGGCTTCCTCCCACTTACAAAGGCTTGCACCTGGGAATAGGTTGATTGGCAACACTAAATTAGCCCTAGTGTGTGAATGTTGTCCATCTGTGTTGGTCCTCTGATGAGGTGGCGACTTGTCCAGGGTGTACCCTGCCTTTCGCCCGATTGTAGCTGAGATATGCTCCAGCACCCCCCGCAACCTCAAAGGGAATAAGCGGTAGAAAATGGATGGATAGTTGAATGATCTGAAATTTTCAGTTACTTTTTACAGGATTCGTACAGGTGCCTAAAAACCTTGAAAATGCTTGGATTTTAACGTTGTGTTTTCAAGGTTTGAAAAATGCTTGAACTTTGGTTGAAATGCTTCTAAATGCTTGGAAATGTTCATCATATTTCTCGGTAGTCCAACTCAATAGGCTAATTATAGAATGGTAAAAACTAAAATGCGTTTCCTTAAAAATGTAAACTACACGCTTGATCTGTTGGCTTTGCACAAGCCTTACATTAGGTTGTTGTCATACGGCTCTGTGTCGACCCCAAGAGAATAGTGGCGCATCAATCCATCATGTCGTTTTAATGAACATTGAAGGGAAAATGACAAATGCAAACTTTGGATAATACGTGAACCAAATCCACGTGTAGCCTGCTGCAAAGTATGGAAAAAGGAAATCCAGCTTTTCGCAATGTCATATGAAAGATAAGCTACAGAGGTAAGCGGACAGGTACCGACAGGCGAAGCGGTGTGCGTCTTCAGCGGTCACTTAGACAAAACTCGGACATGGGAGGAATTCGAGGAAGCCATGGAAAACGACTTCCGGACGGCTTCCAAGTGATTCTGGACCACCATCTGCCGCCTCAGGAAAGAGAAGCAATGCACTGTAAACACCGTGTATGGTAAAGATGGTGTTCTGCTGACCATGACTGCGGATGACACGTCTTCCTATGAGGAAGTAAATACTGGGGAATCTGTGGTGGGCTCTCCTATTTACGGGTCTGAGGTTGCCGAGGCAGTTAAAGTTCCTTAAGGCGCTGGATGCTGTGGTTGACCTAACTCTGCAACATCGTGTGGACATCGGGGTCAGTATTTTCTCTCTTTAAGAAGGGGAGCTTGAGGGTGTGTTCAAACTATCGTGGGATCACACTCCTCAGCTTTCCCCGTAAGGTCTATTCAGTTGTACTGAAGAGGAGGCTATGCTGGATAGTCGAACCTGGAATTCAGGAGGAATAGTGTGGATTTTGTCCTGGTCGTGGAACTGTGGACCAGCTCTGTACTCTCGGCAGGATCTTTGAGGGTGCATGAAGGTTTGCCCAACCAGTCTACATGTGATTTGAGGACTTGGAGAAGGCATTCGATTGTGTCCCCGGAGAAGTCTTGTGGGGAGTCCAGGATTAGGTCTCTGTTTTTTGCAGATGATGTGGTCCTGATGGCTTCATTTGGCCAGGATCTTTAGCTCTCACTGGATCAGTTCACAGCCGAGTGTGAAGCGACTGGGTTGGGAGTCAGCACCTCCAAGTCGAAGTCCATGGTTTTCCCCCGGAAAAGGGTGGAGTGCCATCACCGGGTTGGGGAGGAGATCTTGTCCCAAGTGGAGGAGTTCAAGTACCTCGGAGTCTTGTTCACGAGTGAGGGAAGAGTGGATCGTGAGATTTAGAGGCAAATCGGTGCAGCGTCCTCAGTAATGCGGACACTGTATCAATTGGTTGTGGTGAAGAAGGAGCTGAGCCGGAAGGCAAAGCTCTTAATTTACCAGTCGATCTACATTCCCATCCTTACCCATGGTCATGAGCTTTGGGTTATGACCAAAGGAACAAGAGTTCCGGTACCAGCGGCCGAAATTAACTTCCTCCGCCGGGTAGCGGGGCTCTCCCTTAGAGATAGGGTGAGAAGTTCTGTCATCAGGTAGGAGCTCAGAGTAAAGCCACTGCTCCTCCACATCAAGAGGAGCCAGATGAGGTAGTTCAGGCATCTGGTCAGGATGCCACCTGAACGCCTCCCTAGGAAGTCAGGGCTTCCCTGTTTAGGCTGCTGCCCTCGCTACCCGACCTCGGATAAGCGGAAGTAGATAGATAGATGGATGGTTGGACAAATGACATGATGGTATTACATTCACACCCGAACACTGCTTTACCTAACGATCAGTAATCATGATTTCAATATTGATAACAATAATCTTAAATATTACTTTAGTCATAACTGGCAGCCATGGATCTCATACATATTCTGAAGGCTAGCAGCAGCAGTTTGTCAGCTCTTACAACTTCTCTTTTGAGTCTTTTCCTGGTTTGTGTTACTGCTTAATAAATAAATTAAATGTGCTTCCATGGCTGTAGGGCTGGGCGATATGTTTTTTTTTTTAATATCTCGATACTTTTAGGCCACGTCGCAATACACTATATATATCTCGATATTTTGCCTGAGCCTTGAATGAACACTTGATACATATAATCACAGCAGTATGATGATTCTATGTGTCTACATTAAAACATTCTTGTTCATATTGCATTAATATATGTTCATTTTAAACTTTCAAGCAGAGAAGGAACTCACAACTAAGTCAATTGACCAAAACTGTATTAATTAAACAGTTATTAAGCACTGGCACATACATTCATGTCATCTCCAAAACACAAAGTGCAAGATTATCAGAGACACATTAAAAAAAGCTATTATGTTACTAAGGTGTCATATCAAAACAACACTAAATTAAAGTGCACTTTTTGTACAGAACGCAACTACAATAGTTAAAAACAAATAAAGTGCACTTTTGTGCATGATTTTGTGGGCGTGTGGCGCAGAATGAAGATATTGAAATGCGGAGTAAGCACTTTTCATTCTCAAGCATCTTTTCAAATGATGCTACACATTAGCAGTAATGTTACTTTTTGTAGCGACGCTTTAGCACCACACTTGACAAATTATGTTTGTCTGTTCGACATATTCCCACTTGAAGCCAAACCACCACCAGACGTTGTTGCCCATGCTATTTTTTGGTAAATAATTCTTCCTTCATTTGTTACCAGATTCGCACCTAGGCTCCGCTAGCATCACAGCTAACGTTACCCATGCTGCTACCTCTCTGCTCCGCGAGGGCGTATACGTATGTGACTTATGTACGAAGGTGCACTTGATGTCGTGCACTTGATGTCTGTGAGAAGGAGAGACAGGAAAGAGTGGGAAGAGCCTGTAGTCCAGGGGTCACCAACACGGTGCCCGCGGGCACCAGGTAGCTCGTAAGGACCAGATGAGTAGCCCACTGGCCTGTTCTAAAAATAGCTCAAATAGCAGCAATTACCACTGAGCTGCCTCTATTTTTTAAATTTTATTTATTTACTACCAAGTTGGTCTCGCTTTGCTCGGCATTTTAATTCTGAGAGACAAAACTCATAGAATTTGAAAATCCAAGAAAATATTTTAAAGACTTGGTCTTCACTTGTTTAAATAAATGCATTTATTGTTTTACTTTGCTTATAACTTTCAGAGAGACAATTTTAGAGAAAAAAATACAACCTTAAAAATGATTTTAGGATTTTTAAACACATACCTTTTTACCTTTTAAATTCCTTCCTCTTCTTTCCTGACAATTTAAAATTTAAAGCCCACCAGTCTGCACCAAACTTTTGGTGCCTTGTTGACACAGAAAAGTGCAGTGGTGTATGCGCAGCAGCTATGAAGGTTGCAAGCCTGTTTGGTTCAACTTATCTTTGTGAATCAGCCTTTACTGACATGAACTTCATCAAGAACAAACACAGAACATGCCTCACTGATGCACATCTGCAAGACTCACTCAGAGTTGCAGTGTCAAGTTACACACCTAAGTACAACACACTAGTTAATAACAGCATACAATGCCAGGCTTCCCACTAACTGACAAAGAAACAGATAACAGATTTGGTGTCCAGTTCAAAGTGTGACATGATTTATTTAAAAATTTGAGAGTTGACTTGTATTTTGCATGAGTTATTTTTTGTACAAACATGGTGCAAAGTAATTCATGATTTGTTAAAAAAATGTTAGTGGCTTGCTAGTTAAAATGGCATATTGTAATTTCATAAGACTGTCTTAGAAGTGATCATTTGAAAATTTTCAATTTGAAAAATGTGCACTTAGAGAAAATATAAAAATAAAGTCTTGCATATTGATATCTGTTTCTATATATATTTATTGTGAGAAATCATTAAGATGATCAGTGTCTCCACAAAGATAAATATCATTAATTATTAATAATAACATAAAGTTAAAGGTAAATTGAGCAGATTGGCCATTTCTGGCAATTTATTTAAGTGTGTATCAAACTGGTAGCCCTTCGCATTAATCAGTACCCAAGAAGAAGCTCTTGGTTTCAAAAAGGTTGGTGACCCCTGCTGTAGTGTAATTCCAGAAGCTAAAAGCAACTGCGTGAGAACGTATACTCGAATATCACGATATAGTCATTTTCTATATCGCACAGAGACAAACCCGCGATATATCGAGTATATCGATATATCGCCCAGCCCTGCATGGCTGTATATTCTTGTCAATAAAATATGTACTGTTTGGATGGCAAGTTTGTCTCTTCAATCATTGATTTGTTATTGAATATTCCTTCTGTTGTAATTGTATTGCATGTTCGAAATAAACTAAAACTAATTAACTAGGGACAGCGTGGCGCAGTGGAAGAGTGGCCATGCGCAACCCGAGGGTCCCTGGTTTAATCCCCACCTAGTACCAACCTCGTCACGTCCATTGTGTCTTGAGCAAGACACTTCACCCTTGCTCCTGATGGGTGCTGTTAGCGCCTTGCATGACAGCTCCCTCCATCAGTGTGTGAATGTGTGTGTGAATGGGTAAATGTGGAAGTAGTGTCAAAGCGCTTTGAGTACCTTGAAGGTAGAAAAGCTATTCAAGTACAACTAACTAACCCTCGTAGTCACTAGCGCGCAGCACAGTCAAGTTTTAAGTTGGTGAAAAAAACTTATTGATCAGTTCCTCCAACTAAGACTTTGTTTATTCCGTGTTTAAGACATTTGTGAGCTACTGGAGCTCCGTTCCCCTCTGCATGGAGGAGGAGGAGGGGGACACAGCTCTGCAGCATAGACAGTGACATTTCAGCGTAAGTCACTTTGTCCATTTGGTTATGATTTATGTTTATTTCAAACATGCTATACTTTGGATAGATTTATTTTGGGAGCAAACTGCGATGAAAGGATTAAAGTCTCTATTTGAATGTGTGCAACTTTTTTTTTAGACCTATTTTTAGTCACAAATTTGGCTAAATTGCTCGCACTATACAGTTTTGTTACGTCCTCAGCATCCGATTTTGGCAGTAGTGTTTCAGTGATCAAAGTCTTATTTTTTTGGCGTCCGAACTTTCGGTGTATTACTTTTCAATAGTGCGCATATGACAGGCAAAATATATACATTATATTACTTTAATTTGCGTTCACTTAAAAAAAAAAAAAGAAAAATGAATTTTTAAAGTGTGGCAGCTTTTAATTTTTATCTGTGGCTGGCCGCCACAATCAATTACGTTTAGGGGAAACCCTCAATTTATTTAATTAAACCATCTAAAATAAAATGTTTAAATAGAATAAAAAATGTTGGTGTGAATTTTAAGTTGTTTTATTGTAATATTTTTCTGCAGCCCTCTTTTGCAGTATAACAAAAACATATACATATAAAGCAGTTAATTATATTTGTTCTACATTATTTTTGTTGAAAATGATAACTTGTCTTTACTGTCAGATAAGAACTGTCGGCAGATAAGATAGCGCTCCCCTACTAGTGTGTACTATCAAAACAAATATTGACAGAAGATAAGCATTGGCATTAGGCGTGAGCTAAGTACTTTTTTAAATCGCTACTATTTTTATTTGAATGGAGACTTGCAATGTGTACCTAAAAACGTATATATTTGTGTTTTTGCTTATGAACATGTTTAGATATAGTTGTTAGACGAAGTAGAATTTGTAAATCAATTGTTAAATGTCTAATGTCATGGTATTACTTCACCCGAGCTGGATAGTTAATTTAATGCCAGACAATGTGCTTTTGTCCTATTGTGTTGAACCGATCCGATACTCGATAAGTACGAGATGGTCAAAACTTGGGAAATATATTTCAGTCAGTCAGCTTTTGGTCAGACTAATCTTTAAAAAACTACTACACCAAGACTTGGGGCAATTATGTCCTTTCACTTAAAGGCCTACTGAAACCCACTACTACCGACCACACAGTCTGATAGTTTATATATCGATGATGAAATATTAACTTTGCAACACATGCCGATACGGCCGGTTTAGTTTACTAAGTTGGAATTTGAAATTTCCCGCGGAGTTTGTTGAAAACATCGCGGAATGATTGCGCATGCGCGTGACGTCACGGACTGTCAGGAAATATTAGCGCTGCACCACTAGTGGCTAAAAGTCGTCTGCTTTAATCGCATAATCACACAGTATTCTGGACATCTGTGTTGCTGAATCTTTTGCAATTTGTTCATTTAATAATGGAGACTATAACGAACAATGATGTTTGTGGAAAGCGGTGTATTGCAGATGTCTTTAGCTCCGAGACAGCCGGTGTTTCTTTGTTTTTATCACAGAGCGGTCAAGCGAACGAGTTTCTTTACGTCAACCAGCATGTTTTTGGATGGGAAATTTGTAATATATATCTTACCGGAGACATCATTGGATTATTCCTCCTCCTGGAGTAGCTGTTTAAAAGGCAGCTGTGAGCTTGGCTTCTCTCTGAGACACTGCGTGTTCACCGCAGCCATCCGACCTCGAGGTATGTCTTTAGAATTTCACTAAAACTCTATTAAAACAATAAGCAGATAAGGGATCTCCCAGAATTATCCTAGTAAATGTGTCTAATTACATCTGAAACGCTCACACTGCCGCCGCCCGGAGCAGTCGCTTTTATTTTATTTTTATTTTTTTCTAGTCCTTCGCTATCAATATCATCAACCACAAATCTTTCATCCTTGCTCAAATTAATGGGGAAATTGTCGTTTTCTCGGTCTGAATAGCTCTTGCTGCTGGAGGCTCCCATTAAAACAATGTGAGGAGTTGAGGAGCCCTCACCCTTGTGATGTCATCGTCTGCGACTTCCGGTAAAGGCAAGGCTTTTTTATTAGCACCAAAAGTTACGAACTTTATCGTCGATGTTCTCTACTAAATCCTTTCAGCAAAAATATGGCAATATCGCGAAATTATCAAGTATGACACATAGAATGGACCTGCTATCCCCTTTTAAATAAAATCTAATTTCAGTAGGCTTTTAATGGGAATGTTTTCTTTAAGCATGACATAACCCTGAACTTCACCAGTGACAAAACATGAATGAATTAAATTTAATTTACCGGTAATTGAAAAATGAATACAATAGGATCAGTTGTTTATGTATTTAATGTATTTTCCTCTTATCATTTACAGATAGCAGTAATGACAGTCACATTATTCCCCATCCGTCTACTCATAGCAGCATTTATGATGCTGCTGGCTTGGCCCTTTGCCTTTCTGGCCACAGTGGGACGCTCAGAAACAAGCATTGAACCCCAGTGCCTCTGGAGGAGGTGGGTACCCAGCTGAATGTGCATGTTTGAAGTGAAAATTCTATTTCTGTACTGTTCACAGTGGGTTTTGACACATCATTATCAGAAACCGCAAGAGAACTGTGGCACAATAGCCAAAAATGCAATCTTGCTTTCATCACTGACATAAATCAGATATAAATACCACTTCAATTAGATGCACAATGACTTAACAAAACAAGTCAAATGAGGGTGGTTTGATTTAAATTGTATGTAGTCAGGTTCTTAAGGTATGTTCTACAAAATGTATTCTTTTGACATTCCATGGATTACTGTTTTATATATTTACATGTACAATTTTTATAAAAGAGACACTGAAACCAAATCCTCTCATTTTCAGATTGGTTGATATTAGTCTGAAGATCATCATGCGGGTCATGTGGTTTGCGGGTGGTTTCCATTGGATGACTGTAAAGGGGCGAAGAGCATTACCTGCCGAAGCACCTATTATCACCCTGGCACCCCACTCTTCTTACTTTGACGCCATCCCTGTCACCATGACAATGGCTTCCATTGTCATGAAAGCCGAGAGCAAGGATATACCCCTGTGGGGCAGTGAGTAACCATACACACATATACATCTTTTTTTTAAATGTAAAAAAACAGGTACAAAATATTTTTTACATAGTAACTGTTTGTAAATACATGCCAATAAATTGGAAAATATTATGCGAAGGGATATGGCTTTTTGTCTTTCATATGCATTTTAAAGAAGCATTTGATTTATTTTCGGAAGTGATGTCAACATACGTTAGAGATGTGTGAACACATAATATTCAAGTCCTATCTGAAATATTTTTCTTAAAATAAGCCTTTTTTTATTAGTTTCTAAAATAGTTTTTAGTGTAATACGGTACATGTCGATAACTTGAATCCAACTTTTTTCTGACAGATTTATGGAAGGACACGGATGCTTTAGTTGAACAAGTTGAATCCAGAATAGGCATTAAGACCTGATCAGCCGCAGTGACGTGTGTAGTGTCTCTCAGGGTTGTAGTTGCAGTCCTAATCTCTTTCCGTCAACTCACAGTTGAAATCAATTACTACTTTTCATCAAGCCCCATGCCTCATTTACTTTTCCTAAGTTACCCTATTGAAAACATTTTCTCCTTTTGTGGGTCAACTTTGTTTAGGTCTCAAAGGCAGGTTATGAATTATTATACACCATGGAAAGTATAATTTTTGCTCTCATATATTGTGATACTCTTTTTATTTTTTATTTTATTTTATTTATTTATTTTTTCCCTTTTTTTTTTCTGATTTTATGGCTTAAATGTGTTCTTGTTGTTGTATGTTTACCGGTGTTTGTTCCAATGTGTTAATTACATGAACACTCAGTCAGATGACAGATATTGAAATAAAGACAAAAAACAATTATTGCATCTCGAAAATAATCAGAATAATTGTTTTAGTCAATGTGATTTGGTGTTTAGTGTACAACATTGGTAATTGCGTTTTCAACTCTTTCTGGCTTTTCCTCCAGCTTTAATAAAGTACATCAGGCCAGTGTTTGTTTCACGGTCGGACCAGGATTCAAGAAAGAAGACTGTGGAAGAGATTAAGCGCAGAGCCCACTCTGGAGGAGAATGGCCTCAGGTAAATGTATGCAATGATCAAAAAAGCCTGCTCTTTTCAGTTTGAATGATTGAGAATGTTTTGAACTAAACATTCATTCAAGGGTTGTTAATTATATGGGCCAATGTGAAGAATTATGACATCACACTGAAATTCAATAGTGGTTTAAAAGACTATTGGTTTTGACTCTCCATTTTCTACCGCTCGTCCCTTAACCAATCCAGTAAAATCCTGCTTCAACAGTTTAATTTCTATGTACAGTCGTGGTCAAAAGTTTACATACACTTGTAATGAACATATTGTCATGGCTGTGTAAAGTTTCCAATAATTTCTACAACTCTTATTTTTTGTTAGAGTGATTGGCGCACATACTTGTTGGTCACAAAACACATTCATGAAGTTAGGTTTTTTTAATTAATTTAAAATGGGTCTACTGAAAATGTGACCAAATCTGCTGGGTGAAAAGTATACATACAGCAATGTTAATAGTTTGTTACATGTCCCTTGGCATGTTTCACTGCAATAAGGCGCGTTTGGTAGCCGTCCACAAGCTTCTGGTTGAAATGTTGACAACTCCTGTTGACAAAATTGGTGCAGTTCAGCTAAATGTTTTGGTTTTCTGACATTGACTTGTTTCGTCAGCATTGTCCACAAGATTAAGTCAGGACTTTGGGAAGGCCATTCTAAAACCTTAATTCAAGCCTGATTTAGCCATTTTTTTACCACCTTTGACATGTGTTTTGGGTCATTGTCCTGTTGGAACACCAAACCTCCGGGCTGATGATTTTAGGTTGTCCTGAAGAATTTGGCAGTAATCCTCCTTTTTCATTGTCCCATTTACTCTCCGTAAAGCACCAGTTCCGTTCCATCACCAGTCTTGGGCCTAGTTGGGTGTTCCAACAGGACAATGACCCCAAACACACATCAAAAGTGGTAAAGGAATGGATAAATCAGGCTAGAATTAAGGTTTTAGAATGGCCTTCCCAAAGTCCTGACTTAATTTAACGTGTGGACAATGCTGAACAAACAAGTCCATGTCAGAAGACCAACAAATTTAGCTGGACTGCACCTATTTTGTCAAGAGGAGTTGTCAAAAATTCAACCAGAAGCTTATGGATGGCTAAAACTTTTGACCATGACTTAATTTGACCCTTGTAAATCCCTGTTGTACACTGAGAGGATAATTTGTAGTCTCAACCCATTTGACATGTTGTACTTGTTTTTCATGCAGATAATGATTTTTCCAGAGGGAACATGCACTAATAGATCCTGCCTAATCACTTTTAAGCCAGGTAAACTTTCTTAATTTGGTCATTGTTTGTCTTTTTCAGCTTTATTTTCTTTCTTCAGTGTTTCACTTGTTGTGGTTTAAGATGTACCATATTTGAGCACTAGAAACAAATAGTGTTTTTATTGAAAATAAAGCACAGTATACAGTAGGTTTATTGATCACTCCATAGTTAGAGTCCAAACCCAGATGCTGTCCAATACGCATCTGGACCTACTATGTAGGAATTTACGTTTCAACGGAGTGCCTCCATTTTCACCTCCATTTTTTTTTTTTTTACGGACTTTTTGGTACTGGTAGATCAGACCAGAAAATCTACTGACCAATTACTGCATGCGAGTTAAGCCATACCACATAATACTACTCAGCCACTCCGATTGTTCACTCCAGACACTAAACATGGTGACCCTAAATACAAAACAGATGAAAGACTAACGAAAAGAAGCAAAGCGAATGACAAGAAAGAACAAGTGCTATATAGTATTTGCATGTATTCCCAAAAAGGGCTTCTTCCCGGAAGTTAAAGCAGTGGCGGTCAACCAAGCCAAGATGGCTGTATTACAGCAAGCAGTGCGCGAAATATCGGAGTACAAAAGAGGCTTCATTCTTCCTTCAAAAAGCTGATACGAGCAAAAAATGTTTAACTATACAATGGAATAGATTTTTTGAGTGATACCAACAGACTATATGTCTTAGTGTTCCCAAACAAATTGAACTATTGTGGTCCAGGCCCCATTCTACAGAACAGAACCGATGAAAACTTGGAAAACCATGAACGTCTACAACTTCTTTGTGTGTGGCCGGGTCAAAGAAATTGGTATCAATACTCTCCTAGATAAACATGCATTGTTTTTGCTTGAATAAGGTTTTCATTTCATTATTTTAACTTTTCGTCTGCAGCAGTGTTTGTTGCGGTTGCACATGTCGTTTACGAGTAGAGCGTTTTTATTCATCTTTATCAAAATATAACTATGGATGTCAACATTGTGTATGTACTGAAAGCTTAGTTTATGATTACTGCCTTTAGTAAAAGCCTGGGTTTTGCTCACGTTTGCTTTATTTTGTATAGGCCCAATCCCAATACACCCCAGTGCCCTACTATTTATATCTATCCCTACATGTTGCGCATTCCTGTGAAGGTAGTGGTGTCCCAATGATTCTTTGTATGTTGGGGTAGTGGGCATAACGAGGGGTAATGATTATGCATCTAGCCCAGGGGTAGGGGAACTTATAGCTCTAGAGCCAGATGTGGCTCTTTTGATGACTGCATCTGGCTCTCAGATAAATCTTAGCTGACATTGCTTAACACGATAAGTAATGAATAATTCCGCTCGTAGTCACGGTGTTAAAAATAACGTTCAAAATATAAAACATTCTCACACATTTTAATCCATCCGTCCTTTTTCTACCACACCTGTTCCAGAAGTCACATTAATGGTAAGAGGTATTTTATTTATTATTGGTTAGCTTCAGAATAACAATGTTATTAAAAAGAATAAGAAACTTATTATATTCTAAAAATGTTGGTCTCACTTAAAAATGCAAACATTTAGTTGTATTCAGTGTTAAAAAATATTAAATGGCTCTAACGGAAATGCATTTTTAAATATTTGGTTTTCATGGCTCTCTCAGCCAAAAAGGTTCCCGACCCCTGATCTAGCCCTTCAGAGTGAGGCATTTCAGATGCTGACTTGCTCAGGTAGGGCCAGAGAAAAATGCACAATTTTTGCATAAGTTTATAATATTTTACTTGTTAGTTTGGAACATTTGTTTGTAATGTTAGCCTGCTAGACACACTGGCAGGCTAAAATACTAAATGATACTAAAATACTAAAATTTTAAAGTTTGTGAATGTGAAAACATTAATGTTACATACCTTCAAAAAATTAACAAGAGACAACAGTCGTAGATGGCGTTTTTTTCTCCGTATAGTTATTTGTTTAATCATCAACTGAAGCATGATGAATGTAGAAAAAAAAGATGTGCTGCCGTGTGGCCGTGACGTTGCTTAGGCGCATACAATCATAATCAATCAATCAACCAATTAATGTTAATTTATATAGCCCTAAATCATGTATCTCAAAGAGCTGCACAAGCCACAACAACTTACTCTGCTCAGATCCCACATCAGGGCGAGGAAAATCTCAACCCAATGGGACAATGAAAAACCTTGGAGGGGACCGCAGATGTGGGGTATCCCCCCCGGGTGACTGGTGCAATGGACGTCGAATGGATCTAGCATAATATTGTGAGAGTCGAGTCCATTGTGGAGCCAACGGGAGACCATCCTGAGCGGAGGCAGGTCAGCAGCGCAGAGACGTCCCCAACCGATGCAAGGACGAGCCAACTTTGGACAGCCAGCGCTTCATCCATGGCTACCGAACCTGCCCCCCCCCTCCACGAAAGAAAGGGGGGCAAAGCAGAAAAGAAACGGCAGATCAACTGATCTAAATGGAGGGTCTATTTAAAGGTTAGAGTATACAAATGAGTTTTATGATGGGACTTTGATGCTTCTACTGAGGTAGCATCTCCTAACTAACGGGAGAGCATTCCAGAGCACTGGACCCCGAATAGAAAACGCTCTATAGCCCGCAGACTTTCTTTGGGCTCTGGAAATCACTAATGAGCCGAAATTCTTTGAATGCAGATTTCTTGCCGGAACACATGCCATCCATCCATCCATCTTCTCCCGCTTATCCGAGGTCGCGTCGCGAGGGCAGCAGCCTAAGCAGGGAAGCCCAGACTTCCCTCTCCCCAGCCACTTCGTCCAGCTCCTCCCGGGGGGTACCGAGGCGTTCCCAGGCCAGCCGGTCGGACATGCCCGAAACACCTCCCTAAGGAGACGCTCAGGTGGCATCCTGACCAGATGCCCGAACCTCCTCATCTGGCTCCTCTCGATGTGGAAGAGCAGCAGCTTTACTTTGAGCTCCTCCTGAATGACAGAGCTTCTCACCCTATCTCTAAGGGAGACCCCCGTCACCCGGCGGAGGAAGCTCATTTCGGCCGCTTGTACCCGTGATCTTGTCCTTTCCGTCATAACCCAAAGCTCATGACCATAGGTGAGGATGGGAATGTAGATCGACAGGTAAATTGAGAGCTTTGCCTTCCGGCTCAGCTCCTTCTTCACCACAAAGGATCGGTACAGCGTCCGCATTACTGAAGACACCGCGCTGAGCCGCCTGTCGACCTAGCGATCCATTTTTCCCTCACTCGTGAACAAGACTCCGAGGTACTTGAACTCCTCAACTTGGGGCAAGATCTCCTCCCCAACCCGGAGATGGCATTCCACCCTTTTCCGGGCAAGAACCATGGACTCGGACTTGGAGGTGCTGGTTCTCATCCCAGTCGCTTCACACTCTGCTGCGAACCGATCCAGTGAGAGCTGAAGTTCTTGGCCAGATGAAGCCATCAGGACCACATCATCTGCATAAAGCGGAGACCTAATCCTGCAGCCAGCAAACCAGATAACCTCAACGCCCTGACTGCGCCTTGAATTTCTGTCCATAAAATTTATGAACAGAATTAGTGACAAAGGGCAGCCATTGCGAAGTCCAACCCTCACTGGAAACAGGTCCGACTTACTGCCGGTGATGCAGACCAAGTTCTGACACTGATCATACAGGGAGCAGACCGCCATAATCAGACAGTCTGTTACCCCATACTCTCTGAGCACTCCCCACAGGACTTCCTGGGGTACACGGTCAAATGCCTTCTCCAAGTCTACAAAGCACATGTAGACGGGTTGGGCAAACTCCCATGCACCCTCAAGGACCCTGCCGAGAGTATAGAGCTGGTCCACAGTTCCACGACCTATTGAAAACCACACTGATCCTCCTGAATCTGAGGTTCGACTATCCGGCGTAGCCTCCTCTGCAGTACACCTGAATAGACCTTACCGGGAAGGCTGAGGAGTGTGATCCCCGATGTCCACGCGATGTTTCATAGTTTTGTCAACCAAGACAGCCCCACAGCATGCAGAGCCTTAAAGAACTCCGGGCGGATCTCATCCACCCCCGGGGCCTTACCACCGAGGAGCTTTTTAACTACCTCGGCAACTTCAGCCCCAGAAATAGGAGAGCCCTCCACAGATTCCCCAGGCACTGCTTCCTCATAGGAAGACGTTTTGGTAGGATTGAGGAGGTCTTCGAAGTATTCCTTCCACTGATCCACAACATCCGCAGTCGAGGTCAGCAGAACACCATCCCCACCATACATGGTGTTGACACTGCATTGCTTCCTGAGGCGGCGGGTGGTGGTCCGGAATCGCTTCGAAGCAGTCTGGAAGTCGTTTTCCATGGCTTCCCCGAACACCTCCCGTGTCCGAGTTTTTGCCTCCGCGACCGCTGAAGCAGCACACCGCTTGGCCTGTCGGTACCTTTCTGCTGCCTCTGGAGTCGTATGAGCCAAAAGAGCTCGATGGGACTCTTTCTTCAGCTTGACTGCATCCAGCGGGTTCTAGGATTACCCCCACGACAGGCACCAACAACCTTGCGGCCACAGCTCCAATCGGCCGCCTCAACAATAGAGGTACGGAACATCGTCCACTCGGATTCAATGTCCAGCGCCTTCCTCGTGACATGTTCAAAGTTCTTCCGGACATGGGAATTAAAACTCTTTCTGACAGGAGACTCTGCTAGGCGTTCCCAGCAAACCTTCACAATGCGTTTGGGCCTGCCAGGTCTGTCTGGCATCCTCCCCCACCATCGAAGCCAACTCACCACCAGGTGGTGATCGGTAGACAGCTCTGCCCCTCTCTTCAATCGAGTGCCCAAAACATGAGACCGCAAATCCCGTGACACAACTACAAAGTCGATCATGGAACTGCGGCCTAGGGTATCCCTGTGCCAAGTGTACATATGGACACCCTTATGTTTGAACATGGTGTTTGTTATGGACAATCTGTGACAAGCACAAAAGTCCAATAACAAAACACCACTCTGGTTCAGATCCGGGCGGCCATTTTTCCCAGTCACGCCTCTCCAGGTTTCACTGTCGTTGCCAACATGTGCGTTGAAGTCCCCCAGTAAAACAAGGGAATCACCCGGGGGAGCACTCTCGAGTACTCCCTTGAGGGAATTCAAAAAGGGTGTGTACTCTGAAGAGGCTACCCTCTCGTCCACCGTGTTGAACTCCAACGTGCAGGCTTTGAGCCAGGGGGCAACAAGAATTGCCACCCCAGCCTGTCGCCTCTCACTGCCGGCAACGCCACAGTGGAAGAGAGTCCAGCCCCTCTCGAGAGAACTGGAGAGAACTGGTTCCAGAGTCCTTGGTGTGCGTCAAAGTAAGTCAGACTATGCCGGGACATATGGTACAATACAATCAGCAAGATAGGATGGAGCTAGACCGTATAGTATTCTATACGTAAGTATTAAACTCTAAAAGTCACATCTTAAGTGCACAGGAAGCCAGTGCAGGTGAGCCAGTACAGGTGTAATATGATCAAACTTTCTTGTTCTTGTCAAAAGTCTAGCAGCCGCATTTTGTACCAACATCTTTTAATGCTAGACATAGGGAGACCCGAAAATATCATGTTACAGAAATCGAGACGAGACATAAGGAACGCATGATTGTGATATAAATAACTTTAACATTCTTATTAATATGCGCCACACTGTGAACCCACACCAAACAAGAATGACAAACACATTTCCGGAGAACATCCGCACTGTAACACAACATAAACACAACAGAAGAAATACCCAGAATCCCATGCATCTCTTCCGGGCTACATTATACACCCCCACCACGCCCACCTCAACCGACGCACGGAGGGGGGTGGGGGGGTGTATAATGTAGCCTGGAAGAGTTAGGGGCATGGGATTCTGGGTATTTCTTCTGTTGTGTTTATGTTGTGTTACAGTGCAGATGTTCTCCCGAGATGTGTTTGTCATTCTTGTGGGTTCGCAGTGTGGTGCATATTAGTAAGAGTGTTAAAGTTATTTATATCACAACCATCAGTGTAACATGTGTGGCTGTTGAACAAGTATGCCTTGACTTACGTGATCTGCAGTAACTACAATCAACATGTGACTGGGCTGGCAAGCTGTTAGGACAGGTTGTAGGGGGCGTTAAAGGTTCTGTTATCATAGCATGCCCTCATTATTGTTCTCAGGGTGAACACCAGCAGACATTCACCAGAATAGATGCTCTGAAATTCGAAAAATCAGGAGGGTTGGCAAGTGTGATGCTGTCAAGCGGCATTCATATAAATCTTGCGGGCCGCACTAACGTTATATTTTCATATTAAGGTGGGGGCTGCGTGTCTGAGACCCCTGGTTTATACATAGCACAAAGCAAAAAAAACCTCTGTATGCAGTGTTATTTCATTTTAAATTTCAAAAGAGTTTTGTGGCTCCCATTGTTTTTCTTTATTTTGTGAAACAGGTCAAAATGGCTCTTTGATTGTTAAAGGTGGCCTACTCCTGTTGTAGATGATGCTACATATGGAAAAAACAAACACATAATGTTAATGCAGCAGTCGAGGAAAATTAACAAACTACATAAATAACATCCTGTAATTTGATGTTGATATTTTATTGTTTTGATAGATTGAAAATAAACACCAATGAGTGGGTTGATGAACATTATCACATCATTTATTCAGAAAGTATAAATAACGACTACAGATGTCCGATAATGGCTTTTTTGCCGATATCTGATATTATGATATTGTCCAAGTCTTAATTCCCGATTCCGATATCAACCGATACCGATATATACAGTTGTGGAATTAACACATTATTATGCCAAAGTTTGTTGTGAATTCTGAAGTTGTCTTTGTTTTTAAGTTATCGTGCTGTGATTTTACCAGTCCGGCCCACACGGGAGTAGATTTTTATCCATGGGGCTCCCCATCTAAAATGAGTTTGACACCCCTGGTCTAGCAGGACCGATAATCAGCATGTCCGTTTTCTTAGCGTTGAGTTGCAAAAATTTAGCGGACATCCATTGTTTAATTTCATTAAGACACGCCTCCAGCTGACTACAATCCGGCGTATTGGTCAGCTTTAGGGGCATGTAGAGTTGAGTGCCATCAGTATAACAGTGAAACCTAACACCGTATTTGCGTATGATGTCACCTAGCGGCAGCATGTAGATGCTAAAGAGTGCAGGGCCAATAACCGAACTCCACACGTTTCTTTAACTAAGTCCGAGGTCACATTGTTATGAGAGACACACTGCATTCTTTCAGTAAGATAAGAGTTAAACCAAGACAAGGTTAAGTCCGACATACCGATACGTGTTTTGATACGCTCTAAGAAAATATTTTGATTGACTGTATTGAAAGCAGTTTAAAGATCAAGAAGCAGCAACATAGATGACGCATCAGAATCCATCGTTTGCAATAAATAGATCATTAGTCATTTTTGCGAGGGCTGTCTCCATAGAGTGATTTGCCCTAAAAAACGGATTGAAAGGGTTCACAGAGATTGTTAGACACTAAGTGTTCATTTAGCTACCGGGCAACAATTTTTTCGAGGATTTTCGAAATACACGGAAGGTGGGACACCGGCCGGTAGTTTGCCATGAGGTCAGGATTGAGGATATGTCTTTTGAGCAGAGGATGAATAACCGCTTTTTTGAATGCTTGAGGAACAGTGCCAGAGGAAAGTAATAGGTTTATAATATTTAGCACTGAGGGTCCTAATATTACAAAAAGCTCCTTGATAAGTTCCCCAGGAAGTGGGTCAAGTAAACATGTTGTTTGTTTTATCCCATTTACACGCCGTAGCAATTCCTCTGTTATTTTATCAAAAAG
Source organism: Nerophis ophidion (assembly GCF_033978795.1). Classification (NCBI taxonomy): domain Eukaryota; kingdom Metazoa; phylum Chordata; class Actinopteri; order Syngnathiformes; family Syngnathidae; genus Nerophis; species Nerophis ophidion. Next base: position 48,874,493 of record NC_084621.1, on the reverse strand, counting down.
AGCAAGACTATTTTGGAGGGCAATATCCGTCGTATATACAGTCGTATCTGTGTTAATAGAACCCAGTTGTCTTTAATCTCCTTTGTAATGAATTAAATTTTCTTATTAAAAAAAATTCATAGTCATCTGCCGAGTGGGTGGAGCTACTGGGAGGAGTCTCTTGTTCGGTTAGCGATGCTACTGTATTCAACAAATATTTAGGATCGTTTTTGTTGAGGCGGATGAGATTTGAGTATTATTTAAGAGCTCTAGTTTCTTCTGTGAACCATTGGGTACGCCTTTTAGGGGCCCTTTTTAGCTTTAGCGGTGCTATACTATCAATGGTTTAGCGAAGGGCGTCGTTAAAGTTGTTAGTGAAGTTATCAGTAGAGCCCACATAATTTGGGAATGGTGCCATTACAGTTGTTAGTAGGCCAGCAAGAGTCATCGTTGTGGCAGCATAATTGTTGCGGCTGCTAAAGCGGTTGTTATTATTAGCTTGTTGACAATGAGTCAGAACTTCGAATTATATTAGGTAATGATCGGACGTTACTTTAGTATATGGGAGTACCATAACTTTGGTGGTGGTGACACCCCTGACAAGCACCAGATCTATCGTATTACCGTTGCGATGCGTGGGTTCATTTATTTGTGTAAGACCACAGCCATCAATTATACCTGTAGTCTGTAGCGCCACGTACGTAGGTTCCGATGGGGTATGGATATTAACGTCCCCCATTCTGATTATATTGTCGGCATGCGTTACTAGATCGACAAACTCTGATAATTCACTGATAAAGTCCGAATTGGGGACTGGGGGGCGGTAGATAACAGCCAGGGAGAGAGGCAGCGATGCGACAGACCTGATAGTAAGCAGACTGTGGCACTAATAAAACATGTCAATGTAAAAACACAAAGTATTAGACCAAATGGACTCACTCACGTCTGAACCAGCCACACAAAAATGTCAAAAATTAAAATGTGTGTACTCTTGGTTTTTAGACCATCTTTGTACTTTGTGTACTGTTTTCTAATCAAAGTATATTGTCTTTGGTCTTTTAGGGGCATTCATCCCCGCTGTACCTGTGCAGCCTGTTGTGATGCGGTACCCAAATAAACTGGTATGATTATTTATATCTTAATATTAGCGTTGCAGTTAAGAAAACACACTTTTAATACTAACGGACAAATGTAGATACTAAGGCTGACTTTGACTAAGGATTTGTTAGATTTTGCACATAATCAACGATCAGTCATGTTTGCTTTCTTTTTTGTAAGAAAGAAGGAAAATAATTGTGTTGGTATGTAATACTGTATACTGAATGTTCACTAGGTGTCAGTAATGTCACATGGATGTAGAGCATTAGGTAGCTCTTCCAATGTTTATTCAATATAAGTATAAATATATCAGTCTTTCATTAATGTGAACAAAACAGACATCCATTGGTTAGATCACTTTTTTTCAACTCAAAGGCTAAACCACTCTGATAAACAAACATGGTAGAGATTGGATAGTTCAGTGAGCCCCTCAACTTGTAACGAATAAACCTAATTTGGGAAAGTTGGCTCGTTCTATGTAACTAGAAATGCAGCTAATGGGAGGAAGAAATTCTACCTCTAAATTACCATAAAAGAGCATTCAAAAACAGTCAACAATAATGTACTTCATTTACGTTCTGTAACCTGTACTGTATAATATTTAAGCTTTAGCGATATTGTTACTGCAAGCGTAGTAACAGTTTGGGATGCTTCGGTATTAGCCGTAAAATCTAGGTTTGGAAAGAGATAAACGAGCTTCTACCTTAACAAGAAACACGTTTAGGTTTGTTATGGACAACACAATGCGACAAGACACCAATCTTACTGACTGAAACATGTGACCAATCCTTACGGTATCTGTAAAGTATTAGCCTGCATTTCATGTTTTGTTTGTACACAGCTAGCCAGACAGCGTATGTAGTTTTCATAACCGCATGACATACTGCATGTATCATGATCGATATTAAAGGCCTACTGAAATTAGATTTTCTTATTTAAACGGGGATAGCAGGTCCATTCTATGTGTCATACTTGATCATTTTGCGATTTTGCCATATTTTTGCTGAAAGGATTTAGTAGAGAACATCCACGATAAAGTTCGCAACTTTCGGTGTTAAGAGAAATGCCCTGCCTCTACCGGAAGTCGCAGACGATGACGTCACACGTGTGGGGGTTCCTCACATATTCACATTATTTTTAATGGGAGCCTCCAACAAAAAGTGCTATTCGGACCGAGAAAACGATAATTTCCCCATTAATTTGAGCAAGGATAAAAGATTCGTGTTTGAGGATATTGATAGCGACGGACTAGAAAAAAAAAATGATAGAAAAAAATAAGTTTAAAAAAAAAAACACGATTAAATTGGGACAGATTCCAATGTTTTTAGAGACATTTACTAGGATAATTCTGGGAAATCCCTTATCTTTCTATTGTGTTGCTAGTGTTTTAGTCAGTTGAATAGTACCTGATAGTCGGAAGGGTGTCTCCACGGGTGTCTTGACGCGCAGTGTCTCAGGGGAGTCAACGGCAGCTATGGACGGCACAAGCTCAGCTTTTCTCCGGTAAGAACTGACTTTTTAACCACAATTTTGTCACCGAAACCTGCTGGTTGACATTTGGTAGGGATCCATGTCGCGCTCCGACCCATAGGAAAGTTTCTCCTCCAGGAATTTTAAACAAGGAATCACCGTGTGTTTGTGTAGTTAAAGGCTAAAACTTCCCAACTCCATCTTTCTACTGTGACTTCTCCAATATTAATTGAACAAATTGCAAAAGATTCAGCAACACAGATCTCCAAAATACTGTGTAATTATGCCATTAAAGCAGACGACTTTTAGCTGTGTGTGTGTGCAGCGCTCATATTTCCTTAAAATCCGTGACGTCTTGTGTACACGTCGTCATTACACGACGTTTTCAAGACGAAACTCCCGGGAAATTTAAAATTGTAATTTAGTAAACTAAAAAGGCCGTATTAGCATGTGTTGTAATGTTAATATTTTTATCTTTGATATATAAACTACCAGACTGCGTGGTGGGTAGTAGTGGGTTTCAGTAGGCCTTTAAAGTAACTCACTTGATGGACAGTTGTCTGTCTGGTCCAGCTGGACAGACATGTTTCCATTTTATTTGAGTAAACACTAGATATCCATGGCTTTTTTTATTTTTTTAATGGGGTCTTTTTATTTAAAAAAAAATTCTACATTTAAAACACCTTCCTCTGGTCTCCATAACATGTAATGCTGTTTTTTAGTCAACATTTTGCATTGATTATGTTTTATAGACAGTCTTCAAGCTGCTTTTCTAACCGTCTCTTTGGGATGCAGCGTTTTGTTGGCGGTCTTATTTACATGGCTCCACTTCGACAACGTTTTCTCCCCACCAGCAATGTGGCAGTTTTTAAAGCTTCCATATTGAGTCTACTGACAGATACAAGTTTGAACTATAATCTACTGCTTATAGTTCAGCTCTGGAGAGTGATGTCTGGGGGTCTCTGCTGGAGCTGTTGTCCCCGCGACACGATTCCGGATAAGCGGTTGAAGATGGATGGTTGAAGCTACTTTGTATTAGAAATGGCAACAGTGGTAGATGCATGTGCCAATACAAACCAGTCTGCTCCACAACAAAAGGACAGAGAAAAATGAGCTTATTGACAACATCGTCAGACTGCAATTGCAAACTTGCGCAAAGATCTTCAGGAAAAGGTTCTTCCACATATGGAGATATCCACTGACGTCACAACTGGTAAAAACGTCACACATTGGGAAAATTCCAAACTGTTCCTTTGGAGAAAGTATGAAGGAAGTAAAGATTGTTTTATAAATATCTTGCCATGCCTCAATAGTTTGATTTTAAATGTACGGCTCTTATGCAGATCCTGAATACAGAAAAACAGGTACCAATATGTAAAAAAAGTTGGGGTCCCCTTTAAACAATATTTGAGTTAGTACACGCACGTCACCATTTTTCTCACTAAATATATTTGCAAAGGTGATATTGACATTCCACGCGAAGTTGGTAACAACCCAAGTAATGCATATATACGAGGAATGTAGAGCCAATAAGATCAGAAATTACGTTGGTGTAATAGTGGGAAATGACACTGAGAAAAGTATTATAAACACACCAGCTAGTATTTATTTAATATGTTGTACAAAAGCATGTTTGCAATGACATTTTCTATGGAGAAACTATAGTCCCATGCATTGCTATGGTGTAATTTTGGAACGTTCCTCTACACAAGCAGTCTTTAAATCTTGAAGGTTCTGTGGGCTTCTTTTTTGGACCTTGAGTTTCAGTTCATTCCATAGATTTTGATGGGATTCAAGTCAGTTGACTGGCAGGGCCATCCTAGCAGCTTTATTTATTTATTTTTTACACGAATTGAGAGTTTCCTTGGCAATATGTTTAGGATCATTATCCTGCTGAAATGTCCACCCTCATTTAATTTTTATCATCCTCGCAGATGATAGAAAATGTTTGTTAAGAATGTCTTGATGCCCATTCATCCTTGCTTCAATAATGTGAAGTTTACCAGTACCATTTGCTAAAAATCAGCCCACACTATCATGTTCCCTGAACTTTGCTGTTTTTAGGGTGATGTGCAGTGCCATTTGTCCTCCAAATGTTGTGTGCATTATGGGATCCAAACAGCTAAATTTTGCTCTCAACAGACCAAACCATATTCTCCAAGTATTTACTGACTTGTCCAAATGTTGTTGGCAAACTTTAAACAAGCTTTAACAATGTACAAACCCCCTTTCCATATGAGTTGGGAAAGTGTGTTAGATGTAAATATAAACGGAATACAATGATTTGCAAATCATTTTCAACCCATATTCAATTGAATGCACTACAAATACAAGATATTTGATGTTCAAACTCATAAACTTTTTTTTTTGCAAATAATAATTAACTTAGAATTTCATGGCTGCAACACGTGTCAAAGTAGTTGGGAAAGGGCATGTTCACCACTGTTACATTACATTTTCTTTTAACAACACTCAATAAACGTTTGGTAACTGAGGAAACTAATTGTTGAAGCTTTGAAAGTGGAATTTTTACCATTCTTGCTTGATGTACAGCTTAAATTGTTCAACAGTCCAGGGTCTTGTTGTCGTATGTTACGCTTCATAATGCGCCACATATTTTCGATGAGAGACATGTCTGGACTGCAGGCGGGCCAGGAAACTACTCAAATTATTTTATTATGAAGACACACTGTTGTAGCACATGGCTTGGCATTGTTTTGCTGAAATATGTTAACGTTGCTTGGACTAATACACCCCCATACCATCACAGATGCTCGCTGTTGAAATTTGCGCCTATAATAATCCGGATGGTTATTTTCCTCTTTGTTCCGGAGGACACCACGTCCACAGTTTCCAAATATAGATTGAAATGTGGACTCGTCAGACCAGAGAACATTTTGCATCAGTCCATCTTAGATGAGCTCGGGCTCAGCGAAGCCGGCGGCGTTCCTGGGTGTTGTATATAAATGGCTTTCGCTTTGCATAGTAGAGTTTTAATTTGCACTTACAGATGTAGCGACCAACTGTAGTTACTGACAGCGGTTTTATGAAGTGTTCCTGAACCCATGTTGTGATATCCTTTACACACTGATGTCGGTTTTTGATGCAGTACCGCCTGAGGGTTCAAAGGTCCGTAATATCATCGCTTGCGTGCAGTGATTTCTCCAGATTCTCTGAACCTTTTGATGATTTTTACAGACCGTAGATGGGAAAATCCCTAAATTCCTTGCAATAGCTCGTTGAGAAATGTTGTTCTAAAACTGTTCGACAATTTGCTTACAAATTGGTAACCCTCGCCCCATCCTTGTCTGAGAATTACTTAACATTTCATGGAAGCTGCTTTTATACCCAATCATGGCACCCACCTGTTCTCAATTAGCCTGCACACCCGTGGGATGTTCCAAATAAGTGTTTGATGAAAATTCCTCAACTTTATCAGTATTTATTGCCACCTTTCCGAACTTCTTTGTCACGTATTGCTGGCATCAAATTCTAAAGTTAAGGATTATTTGAAAAAAATAAAAAACATTTTTTATCAGTTTTAACATCAAATATGTTGTCATTGTAGCATATTCAACTAAATATGGGTTGAAAATGATTTGCAAATCATTGTATTCCGTGTATATTTACATCTAACACAATTTCCCAACTCATATGGAAACGGGGTTTGTAAAAGGTAAACAAATGCGATCAAAAGTTTGTTACAATATAGAAAATTGGAGTCACTCTATTCTGCCTATAAAGCCCTTAAAACCACATTCAAACACCTCCATTAAGCTTTTATATACATGATGTAAGGAAGTATGTAATGTATTAACAAGCACATGTATAATTACATTCAATATATACGTATTTTGATCATTTTAAGCATATGCTGCGCATTAATTAAAAAAACGCATCACGATGTTTGCTATTTTTTTACCATCACTTATTGCTGCTCACTGCAGACGACTTTGAGAGCCAAAAAACATAATAAAACATCACTTACTGTCCAAGGTCTGCTGTCATTAGGATGTCGACTTCTAGGATGTTCATATATACCCATTTAAAGGAAGAATGACTCCTAATCCTCGCAAAGAAAACGGGGATGGAACCAACTGTCTTTATGTCGTTCTCACCATTCCAGTCCGAGGCATTATTTATGATGCAGAATAAAGTTTGAAAAGCAAGGAAACGCGGAAGCAGCTGATCAGTCGATTATGTCAACATTGCACTCATCTCGCACACTGAAAATAGTTTGTCTGTTAGTACCTAAATTAAGATTTGTTGGGGTTTTGTGGATGGTTATTTATTGGGTTTTATGGGCAAAATAGAGGACCTTCCATTGACTCCGCTGTACGCAGACTTTTATTTACATGTTAGAATGCATAAAATAAACATACATCTGTTGTCATGTCTTTCAGGATGATGATTGTGAACGATATGCAAAAGTCCTTAAATTTTTTAGTAAATTTTTGTTCTATTTTCTTTTGTATGTATAGACTACTTGGATTGTTCCCAACATGATGATTTTTTTTATGCCAACTGCAACTTTGAAAATATATTTAATGATAAAATGGTGATTGTTAAATACTTATATTCAGAGGCTGTATAGTTTAGTGAAGGGATGTTATGTGCTTTCCTGTATTGGCCCGTAACACAATTTAAAAAAGACTGTTCAAAATGTACTTGATGTGAATCTTAATGTATTTCTATTTTTTTCAAGGACACAATCACATGGACTTGGCAAGGGCCTGGAGCGTAAGTAATTTTCTTTGAATGTACAATGCCACGGTCTTTGGCTTTTTTTCAATACAGCCACTGTAAATGTACACATAACCAACAATCTTTTTTGTTTCAAGAACATTGTTTCTCCGAAAAATATTACTTTCTGCCTTTATTGCTGTATATTTAGTTTCTTTACTCGGTTACCTCTCAATCTAAGCTTTGCATTTGTTTTTATTCATTACTTATTTTAATCCAGGTTTGAGATCTTGTGGCTGACACTCTGCCAGCTACACAATGAGTTTGAAATAGAGGTAAGTGTAAAACCATTTGTTTGTATATACTCTACCTTACAAAAGTAAGTTTTCCCCTCACATATCTGCAAAATATACTGTAAGTCACCACATAGCTTGTATGTCTCAACCACTGGCAACAAAAAAAGAAGAAAAGTACACTCTGAACTGAAAATGTCAAATTGTTCCCAAAGTGACAATATTTCCAGCACGGCCTTATCTCTTGGACATTATGTTCTAAAGAATTTTAAGGGGAACTGAACTTTTTTGGGGAATTTTGCCAATTGTTCACAATAATTATGACAAGAAGACAAAAGTTTTTTTGTTTTTTTTTCCGCTATCTAACTTGTAAAAATAATTTTGTTCTTGGTGGCTAACAATGCAGCTAATCGGAGCAATACATTCTACCTCTAAATCCATTTAAAATGCATTCAAAAGCCGTCAACAATACCGCATTCACGTTACATAACCTGTATAATAACCAAGCTGTAGCAACATTGTAAAAACACTGAGGAACTCTTTCACTAGCATAGTACGGTAACACATCGGCATGCTTCGGTATTGCCGTTAAAGCTAACTACGACAAGAGATAAGCTGGATTCTGTGTCAACACAAAACGCATTTGAGCTTGCGATAAGACACCAATTTATACTGACTGAAAAACATGAACAATAATATTATTGTAACTTTAAAGTATTAGCCCACATTTCATGTTTTGTTTGTACACAGCTTGCCAGACAGCGTATGTACTGTAGTAGTAATAACACGCATAACGTGCTGCGTGTATCATATTTAAAGTGTGACCCACTCGATGGACAGTTGTGCGTTGGTTCCAGTTGGCCGGGGAGTTTTTTTCCGTTTATTTGAGTAGGCAAGGCAAGGCAGCTTTATTTGTATAGCACTTTTCATACACAAGGCAGACTCAAAGTGCTTCACAGACAACAAAGTGAAATGAAATAAAATAAAAGCAAAATTAAAATGCAGACAATAAAAATGAAAACATTGCGGACGTTAAAAGTTAAAAGATTTAGCTGAAAGCTAAGATGAACGTAAACGTTTTCATTTTAGTTTTAAAAGTAGTCAGAGTTGGGGAAAGTCTGACACCTTCAGGAAGTTTATTCTAGCTATTTGTTGAATAGTGACTGAATGATGCGCTCCCTTGATTTGAGTTTACACTCGGAACCGCTAACAGATTGGTCTCAGATCTTAGTAATCTAGAGGGCTTATATAGTGGGAGCATATCAGTGATGTACTTCGGCCCGAGACCATGTAGTGCTTTATATGTGAGCAGGAGGATTTTGAAATCAATTCTCTGATGTACAGGGAGCCAATGTAAGGATTTAAAAATTGGTGTAATGTGCTGACATTTTTTGGTCTTTGTTAGAACTGTAGCAGCAGCAGAGTAAGCACTTCTTTGTCGAAATAGCTTGGCTTCAAGTTCCACATTTACAGTTTTAAATCAAGCCAACCTCACTCTTTTGTCTTCCGTTTGCTCAAATGTCTCACCCTTCATGCTCGCTTCTATAAGCAACAGTTCATCCTCGGTTTATTTTAGTTTAAAAAAGACAAGGTTTTGAATCCTTATTTGACTAAAAATAGTCGTTTTCTTTGTCAATTACAAAGTCTGCCATGATTAGAAAACACACTTGTTTTTTCCCGGAAGTAGAAACACACAGTTGTTGCCAGAAGTCGGAAGTGCCTTGCTATGAAAATGGAAGTCAGTGCGTGGAAGAAATCAGTTCCCGCAATGATTAAAATGACCAAAATACTGTAAATATTGTATACATATAATTTTTGTTATAAACATGTCTGCTACTATATTAAATACAGACTTGCAGTGTGTATATAAAACGTTGATGGAGGGTTTCAAAGTTGCTTTGAAGGCAACAATGCACTGGCCGCATTTTCCAAGCGTATTTTATCATCTTCAAAAACCTGAAAAAAAAGATGTGTTCTTGTCTGTTGTAATGATTGTGAATAGGCAAAATTTCACACAAAAAAGTGCAGTTCCCCTTTTAACGTGTTTCCTCTGAAATGTGCTTCCTCTTCTCACTCATTGTACTATTGGATGTTATACCTTGTGCGCTTTTAGCTTCCAATGTACCAAAGGTGCGAAATAGGAAAACAAAGAAAAGATCCTTAATATCTTCAGTTAAAAATGTAGTTCATTCCTTTGCCTTCTACTTTTGTTTACCTGGAAGCGTCAACGTACTGTGCATCCGGAAAGTATTCATAGTGCTTCACTTTTTTCCACATTTTGCTATTTTACAGCTTTATTCCAAAATAGACTACATTCATTTTAGTCCTCAAACTTTTACACTCAAAACGCTATAATGCCAATGTGAAATACTTTTTTTTTTTTTTTTTGCAAATGTGTTGAAATTCATAAACTAAGATATCACATGTACATAAAATTATTCACAGCCTTAGTTCAGTGCTTTGTTGATTCACCGTTGGCAGAAAATACATCCTCTTTATTTTTGAATATATTGCCCCAAGCTTGGTACACCTAATTTTTGGACAGTCTCGTCCATTCGTCCTCGCAACACCCCAGAAGCGCCATCAAGTTTGATGGGAAGCTTCAGTGCAAAGCTATTGTCAAATCTCTCCAGATATTTAAGTCTGGACGACTCAAGGCCTTTTACAAATTTGTTCTAAAACTATTCCTTTTGGCAATTGTGTTTTCAGTACAACCCATATGTTATTTTTAAGGAGTTGTACATTTACACACATAAGATGTACTCTGCTTTACATGATCTCACTGTGTAATTTATTTAGTGTTAAGTATTTGCAGAAAATATATGCATACTAGCTTATGAGGCACTTAATGCATCTCACACAGTAATGCTATTTGTTTCTGTACAAATTGGTAATTCCTTAAGTAAGTGCGGTTGTCAGTTTTGCTTTTCCGTACTTACAGGATTAGTCTGCATCTCATAGTTCCTCACATATAAGGTCTATTCCTGTTAATTTACCTGCATTAATTTCACATCTTTTAAAGGGGATAACAGTGTTTGACATTACATTATAATGTATTTAAATAATTTATTGAGCATTCTCTTTCCTCAGTTTCTTCCAATTTATACACCCTCTGAGGATGAGAAAATAAATCCTGCTCTCTTTGCCATCAATGTGAGGCGTGTCATGGCTGAGTAAGTACTAAGTGTTGTGTATTTGTATTTTGTAAATTCAGAAAACAATCTCATGTATATGTATGTCTACTTAAAAGTTTTACAGCTAACCAGTCTACACCAAATGTTACACTTGACTTAAGTTTTACAGCAAATGCATTTGCATACATTCACCCATTTATGATCATTTTATTAGGGATTTTATTAAGGTATTTGTTGCTCCATTTTTTTGACCCTTGTTGCTGTTTTTTTATTTTTTTATTATTTAGTTAGATTTTTACAACATAAATAAAAAAATAAAAAACTTTTGAATTACTTTAGACACCATAGTCCGTAGTGGGCTTGTGAAGTAGCTGCAACTTTTTGAGAAACCAAATTTTATAATATTACATCAGTTGGAGGAGAAGATGTTCATAAAGGTAGGCTGTCTGGCCTCTATTACTCATATATAGACAGGAAATAATGTACAGCACTACAAGCCGATCAAACACAGCTGTTATGGTCCAAAACTGAAATTGGAAGTAAAACCAGTGAAAGGCAACATGATCAGCGATCAATGAATACATTTTAGCAGGTTTAGATATGGTATATTGAAGATTTGTTATTGTCTTTATTTTGAACAGAGCCTTAGGAGTCCCCATTACAGATTATTCATTTGAGGACTGCCAGCTTGCCATGGCAGACGGCCACCTGAGACTACCAGTTGACACCTGCCTGTTGGAGTTTGCTAAACTTGTTAGGAGATTGGGGTAAGATATCCCAAATTCATGGCACAGGAAACTGAGTTTGATTTGACCATCGTATAAAGAAAGTGTTTCTACATATTGATTACACGTCCCGATATGGTGGCCTCTTAAATAAATCAAATTCCAGGAAAACTAATGAGTCATTGAAACAACTGTGTTGGAAGCAATACTAATATGATACACAGATCTATAATGGTTGTTAAGGAAGTTAAACAATTGACCGATGGGCCAAGATTCTTACTTCTAAATGATTTGCTTTTCTGAATAATACACAGTATTGATTGAACTGTATGTCCCATTAAAGGCTGAAACCCCAAAAGACTGAAAAGGTTCTGCAGGAGTATGGGAACCGTTCCAGGAAGCTGGAAGAACAGAAGCTCTGCTTGGATGACTTGGCTCAGTTCTTGGATGTGCCTGTTTCAGACATGCTACGAGATATGTTTGCCCTTTTTGATGAGGTCAGAGCTTACTGTCCTAGCCGAATTGTCTTATAAGTTTGAGAAATTGTATTTATTATATGTTTTATGTAATTTAGTTTTTTCAGTAAAATTATTGCCAGAAAGGTTTTTGTGTGCCCTGTCTCCGTTATCATCTGTTTGCCTGCAAATAATTTTGCTGAACAGACTGCCCAAACAAAGACTTCCACACATTGGGGACTCAGTCTCTGTGTACAATGGATTTTGAGTTTTGTAGAGTTAGGACACGGTATACAGATTACAGCAAGGGAATTCTTGAATCAATATTATATTGTGTTTGCGGGTGGTTTATTTGTTATAAACCACGTACAGAACGATGAACAACACCATATATGTAAGTATGTTTAAATAAGTACATTTTTGTATATCACCTTTCACAGACAAAAAGCCACAAAGTGCTTTCATACACAATTGATATATATGGAAAAAAAACAGGCCAAAATAAAAACACTATAACAATATAAAAGACAATTTAAAAATCATAGCAGCCCAAGAGAAGCTATTTAAAAGCTGGAACAGTCATTAAGTTTGCTTTTAAAGATGCCAACTGAGCGCAATGGGGGCAAAAAAATCATTCCAAAGCATGGGAGCAACTGCCTGAAAAGATTGATGACCTTTAGTCTGAAAACAAGTGTGTGGAACCTTCAGCAGATTCTAATCCAAAGACCTCAGAGCCCGAGTTGGGGTGTGAGGCTGAATCAGACCACTGATAAAGGAAGGAGCCTAACGTCTCCTTTCTTCATCCTATCAAACACTGCATAATTCTGTGAGTGTTTGGCAAATATGCTTTTAGACAGTCTGCATTTTTACTATATACTTTTTTATTGAGTCCAGCTGCAAAATGGCCCACCACTGGTCAAAAGGAATGTGTTGTGTAGTTAAGCGCTCTTTTCGCGCACACATCTAATTGTCATCTGATGTAAACTTAGTGTGTGCATACAGTTGTTGTTCTTGAATATAACACAAGTGCCAATGCCGGCACTTTGAAAAATATGGTGAAAAAATATAAATATTTCAACAATTTTTAAGTAAAAAGCAACAAGGGATTTAAGTATACCAACTATACAGTTATTGTGATCACAGGTAACGTTATAACACTGGTGTTGAATGTGTTAAATAGTACTCTTAAAAATGAAGTATTTTAACTTAAGTTTTATTTACACATTTTAAGAGACAAAGTATATACTTTCTTGCTTACTAAGAGCCGTATTATATATGACTGTTTGTATGTTTATCTTCTGTTTTAATTTGTAAAGGGTTTAAAGTAGTTTTTAAAAAAGCAAAACGAGTGTGGCATTAACAGTTTGATGTCAGACAGGTTAATTTTCTGTTGACACATCCATGTCATATTCCTCCGACCCACCATTCTGTTCTAAGAGAACACAGCTTGTAGGTTCAATGTGCACTATTGAATAGCTTAGTTGCTCAGACAGCAATGTTTTTATATACTTTGAATGGGGTATGCTGTTATTGTCTTGTATTCATTTTAGCATTTAAAGGGGAACATTATCACAATTTCAGAAGGGTTATAACCAATAAAAAGCAGTTCCCAGGTGCTTTTTTTTTTTTTTTTTTTTAAAGTTCTTTTAAAAATTTTACCCATCACGCAATATCATGAAAAACGGCTTCAAAGTGCCTGATTTTAACCATCGTTATATCCACCCGTCTATTTCCTGTGATGTCACTGTGTGAAGCCACCACAAACAAACATGGCGGATAGAACATAAAGTTATTGCGACATTAGCTCGGATTCAGACTCGGATTTCAGTGGCTTAAGCGATTCAACAGATTACGCATGTATTGAAATAGATGGTTGTAGTGTGGAGGCAGGTAGCAAAAACAAAATTGAAGAAGAAACTGAAGCTATTGAGCCATATTGCTTTGAACCATATGCAAGCAAAACCGACGAAAACGATACGACAGCCAGTGACATGGGAGAAAGCGAGGACGAAGTAGGATATCGCCTTCTAACCAACGATTGGTATGTGTTTGTTTGGCATTAAATGTGGGTGGAGGGAAAGGCTGGATGCAAATATAGCTACAAATGAGGCATAATGATGCAATATGTACATGCAGCTAGCCTAAATAGCATGTTAGCATCGATTAGATTGCAGTCATGCCGTAACCAAATATGTCTGATTAGCACTCCTCATAAGTCAATAACATCAACAACACTCACCTTTGTGATTTCGTTGACTTTATCGTTTGAAGAAATACATCTGCTTTGCGTGTCGCAGGATATCCACACATTCTTGCCATCTCATCAGTGTGCAGAACAAACGAGGGAATTTTGCATATTTTGACCACTATTGCAACCTGAATCCGTCTCTGTTCGTGTTGTTACACCTTCCGACAACACCGACGAGGCATGATGTTTCCAAGGGACCGGAAAACAGTCGAAAAAATGGAAAATAACAGCTGATTTGACTTGGTGTGTGTAATGTGTTTGAGAAAATGGCGGGTCGCTTCACGATGTGACGTCAGGGGTGAAAGGTCATTGCTCCAACAGGCAAACAATTGAAAGGCGTTTAAATCGCCAAATTCACCCTTTTAGAGTTCGGAAATCGGTTAAAAAAACATGGTCTTTTTTTGCAACATCAAGGTATATATTGACGCTTACATAGGTCTGGTGCTAATGTTCCCCTTTAAGATGGCTAGCCAGTCAATAAAGCACTTGCTTGCTTCTCCAGTTAATAATCTGTATAATATATGGGTACATGGGCTTATCAATCACAGTTTTGAGATCATTTTTAATTTAAAACTGTAATCCTAATGGTCATGAGTTTTACCACGGTTAGATACTTATACAATTTATCGTTACAGCCCTAGTAGCAACGTATTAACTGGTCTGTTTGGCTTTTCCTTCCCTTGCTGCTGATTGCCCTCTTTGTCAACAAGAGGTTTTTAAAAAGATGAAAAGATTTTAAATGTTCTTTTATCCATTTCAGTAATATACATTCTCCAAAATGTTCTGTTTGCAAAACTCTTAATTTTTCTATATTAATAATGTTTTGTGTTAACATTTTGGATGTTTGGAACGGATTAATTGGATTATTTCTTCTGGGGAAAAAATTGCCCAGTTTCTGTGCAATTAACTTTTTGGAACGGAATAATATTAATAATTGAGGTACCTGTATATCATATGTATATTGTGCTATCTCATAAATGCTAATGTTAACTGACTTTGTTGCCACCTAAAGGAATACATTAAGGGACATGATCACTGATTTCATATTTTCTATGTGCTACCTTCACTTTTCTAGCATGAAGAAAACAGCATGGATGTCAGAGAATACGTGATAGCCTTATCTGTTGTATGCAGACCTGCTAAAACTCTGGAAACAATGAAATTGGCTTTTAAGGTGAGTTTTTTTTTTGGTTTAAACCAATCTAATTGCTGTTTTAAATCGTTTTCATAAACGCTTCTTTAGTAGAACACCAACGATATCCACACAGCTTTTTAGGATCATTTTTGTTTTTGGTATAAAACAAATTGACATGTAATGTTAAAAAAAAAAGTGATTGCCGTTACGTTTGCTTTTAAGGTTATTCAACTAAACTCTTGGTCTGGTAGCGTGAATTTGCCTAAATCATGTCCGTTTTCTTTCATACTTTAATAATGTCTTCAATGTACTTTATGAATGAGGGTCTCATGAAATGTTTTAAATTCAAAGATATTACCACAATTTATAAACATCTAATGGTGCTCTAAGAAGTCTTTTTTAGTCTCAAAGGCAAGGTAAAGTATGTGACCGCAACAGTCCAAAGCAATTGATATATATTATGCTTATAATATGTATTTACCAGATGTTTGAGGCAGACGAGGATGGCGCTATCACAGAGACAGAGTTGGCAGTTATTCTGCAGACCGCTTTGGGAGTGAGTCACCTCAATGTAACACGACTGTTTGCTGCCATTGACAGTGAAGACACGGGGAAGATCACATTTGGTAAGAACTAACAATCACGTATACAGTTAGACATGGAAAGGTTATTTACACAGTACAATTCGAACGCAAGGCACATCTCAATGAATTTGAATATTTTTCAAAACTAATATATTTTACCAGTTTAATTCAAGATATAAAACTCTTATACAGTGTAATACCTTTACAAGAGCAATTGGTGACATGATCGAAGTTGTAGCTCAAAACTCTCGTATCTAAAATCCACGTTGCCCATTGAAAGGAATTTAAAGGCCTACTGAAATGAGATGTTCTTATGTAAACGGGGATAGCAGGTCCATTCTATGTGTCATACTTGATCATTTCGCGATATTGCCATATTTTTGCTGAAAGGATTTAGTAGAGAACATCGACGATAAAGTTCGTAACTTTCGGTGCTAAGACTAAAGCCCTGCCTCTACCGGTAGTCGCAGACGATGACGTCACATGTTGATGGCTTTTCATATATTCACATTGTTTATAATGGGTGCCTCTAACAAAAAGTGCTATTGAGACCGAGAAAACGACAATTTCCCCATTAATTTGAGCGAGGATGAAAGATTTGTGTTCGAGGATATTGATAGCGACGGACTAGGAAAAAAAAGGTAAAAAGTTAAAAAAAAAAAAAAAACGCGTTTGCATTGGGACCGATTCTGATGTTTTTAGACACACTTAGTAGGATAATTCTGGGAAATCCAGAATTTTCTCACCGAAACCTGCTGGTTGACATGTGGTGGGGATCCATGTTCTCTTGACCGCGCTCTGATCCATAGGAAAGTTTCACTTCCAGGAATTTTAAACAAGGAATCACTGTGTGTTTGTGTGGCTAAAAGCTAAAGTTTCCCAACTCCATCTTGCTACTTTGACTTCTACAATATTAATTGAACAAATTGCAAAAGATTCAGCAACACAGTTCTCCAAAATACTGTGTAATTATGCAGTTAAAGCAGACGATATTTAGCTGTGTGTGTGCGCGTGGCGCTCATACTTCCTAAAAACCCGTGACGTCTTGCGTATACATCATCGTTACACAACGTTTTTAAGACGAAACTGCCGGGAAATTTAAAATTGCAATTTAGTGAACTAAAAAGGCCGCATTGGCATGTGTTGCAATGTTAATATTTCATCATTGATATATAGACTGCGTGGTGGGTAGTAGTGGGTTTCAGTAGGCCTTTAAATCAATTTAAATGGTGTTTGATCCCCCTAAAATGGCAACATTTTAGCATGTAACATGCACTTCAAGAAGAAAAACATACTTTTTAGACGTTAACTATTGTAGGAAAAACTCTACAACTAGTAGTTTTACTAGGTACTGTAATTATGTGCAGCATTTATCTTGGGTGAGCAACAGTGTGGAAGTTGGCTTCACTTTAGCCGTAGGATATTCGCCTCGTTAGCTACATGGGCAGTTAACACCTCTGCAGTGTCTCGTTCAAGCTGCTTCCCCTTCGGTCAAACCATCAGCAGCTTTCCAATATTTTAGTGGGTGCAGGAAACGCCTTTTGAATTTTGTTTGGCTTCAGTGTGGTGCCTTCACGGGGGCCCAAATTGTTCAACAACTTCACCTTAAAGTAGCATTAAAAGTAGAGTTTAAGCACTAATTGTAAACTTTTCCCAATGCTTAGTTATTTTTTTAAGAGTCTTTTAAATTGTTTGAAAATATACCATGTTTAATGGGTTTATCTTAAGCTAACCTGAATATTTACCTGCAAGCAAAGCAAAAATAATCGTTTGTGTGAAACGATTGTTTGTACTTTTTTTAATGAACCTTTAATTCAATTAGATCATTTTGTTAAAAACAAACAGTATTATTAGGGAAAAAAAGTCTGTAAATATTTTATTTGTGGAAAATAAAAAATGTAACATCATTAAAACAAAGTGTACACTATTCTAACTCTTGTCAGTGAGTCGATAGCAGGACCACCATCTTCTGAGACAAGTACTAACAAAGTGTGCCACAGGAGTGAGATAAATCACCAGGGAATTATTGTTTTGATATTCAAATCAATGAGATAGTAAGAAGTGGATATGAATATGTTAGACGTAAGATTCCTTTAAATAACGTTTTTGGCATTCATAAATTGACATTTTACATATGTGCTTCTTAATGCAAAGCAAGGGGCCCTATGCACATTTGGGGGAGGTACAGAGGAGCCGAGGCATGACGTGTGTATGAGGGAGAGCGAGAAAGGGGCAAGACAAGGATGGCATTGACGTGCCTCAGTTATAGATTATATCATTTACACATGCATAAACAGCTGTTAAATACAGCAAACGACAACTTGGATTAATTCCCTGCTCATTGCTTTGGTGCCGCTTCTAGTATGGCACCCCTATGTGCAGTTTATACTGGAAACCATTCGCAACACTGACAGTTTTCTATACATTTACTACACATTTATGTGAATTATCAGAAAGTTAAATACTGTAAACTACTGAGCCACATTAAAAAACTGTAGCCTTTAATTTGTACCTTTTTGTTTTAATTAAATTCCTGAAATACAATGCATTTTGTGCAATATCAAATTATTGAGATGTGCCTGTATATGAAAACAAATTAAACGTTTGGATTTTTTCAAAGATATTTTGGTTTAAAAGTTAAACAATGTTCAGTTATTTTAATGACTGAAGCATTGGTGTATGAGTTTTAAATTAGGTTGTCTGCTCATTTATTTTTGGCGCTCTCCCGTTGTGTATTTCGCAGAGAATTTCAGGAGCTTTGTGGAGAAACACATTGACTTTGCAGAGGAGTACCTGTACACAGAAAATCCTGGTCTCAACAGTGGGAAAATCCAACAACAAACAAAGCCAAAACTTTTAATCCACAATGTGCGTGCCACTGCCGCCAAAATTACAAATGGAATATGCCCCGACTTCAGCCCCAAAGACCATGACCACTCAATACATGGACTCTTAAAGAAACACAAGTAAATAGTAGTGTTCGTAGGAGAAAACACAAACGTCTCTCCGGGAGAGAAGATGTTTTTGTGTGACGCATATTTGGTAGTAGTTGCATTTTTAAACTGTAAGGGACTATATTTCAGTACATACAAATCAGATGTTTACCTTACCCCTTTGCTAGTATTATGTCCAGACACATTTCTTGGTTTGGGTTTTGCATGATGATCGCAGTTTTCTATTACTTTAATTACTTTTGGTTTTTGTAGCAAGGGTTGTCAGAAGGCCAAGTTGGCTGTTTGGGATACAATACATACATACTTGAATTATTATAGTCTGGGTTTAGTTTTTTTTGGTATTTTTTTTCACGCCGCTATTCTGTATAGGCTCTGCATGTTTATATAGCAAGTGGAAATCATGCCTCGACAATGAAAGGAACAAAATTGTGGGAAATCTTGTTTGTAATTTTGTTTTACCTTTTTGCAGTTTTTTTTTTAAAGGTAGCTGCCTTTTAATTTAGCGAGTGCGGTGTGTTTGGACAGGTTTTATTTTAGGCAGTATTAAGGAATATTTATGTAACGAAGGACCACCCGAGTTGACCAGTGACAATTGCTGGATCACTTGAAGCAAGTTTACTGCATCAAGCCCACATTTGAGGTGAACCCGGGACACAGAGTTGAATGACATTTTTGCTATGAGCCTGTTCTTTACATATATTTATACTATATTTTTGATTTAGCTCAGGGTTCAACAAAACAAAAATGACAGACTTGTATGATGTCATCATTCTTGACTGGTTCTGTGCATGTCTTAAGTTTTTTTTTTTTTTTTTTTTTTCCACTGTAAGACGTGAATACTGTTCTACCCAGTCATTCTTACACTCATTCAAGTGTCTCTTATGCTGTGACGACACAACGTGGACCAAAAATATGTTTGGTGATTAGATGTCACCTACTATGCCTGTACTGTCCCTTCAGTCAGTGGTGTAATGGCTTTAAAGGAAAACAATGGTTTGGCTGGCTAAGATACATTTTGCAAAAGACATGTCATACCTAATTCCCTTTCTGCCTTACATTGCCGTATATTTGTCATCATTCCTATTCAGTTCACAGCATATATAATCGCCCAAAAATTTTTTATCTAAGGGTCCTATTTTTTTTAATTAACTCAGTACACTTACATGCAACATAAAATGCAAACAAATGTTTTGATCCAGTTTGAAACTACTACACAATTTCTGCCCCCCAAAAATAGTTTTCTTTCTTTCTCAATTGTTGTCATGTTGATTAAAATAGTAAAAGGGAAATTGGCACCTATCTTAAGCAGATTAACCTTAAATGGGTTGTTTCTCAAAGAAATGTATATGTATCTTGTTAGTTAGTTACACTGTTTGATTTATGCCATTCTTGCATGTATTGCTGTTCTGGCTTTCAGTGAAGCAATAGTAAACTTTTCTTAAGCCTTCTCAAATATTGTACTTTTGAAGAGTTCTAATATGTATTTTGAATATTCCAAATGCAGGACATTTTGTGAATTTTTGATATATGTATATGAATTATTTTTTATTATTTTTATTTTCACTGCCATTACAGAAATCTGTGATCTCTGCAAAGTGTCGGTGGGGGGAAATGAGCCACATTCCGTTTCTTTTCTTTGTATAATACTGAAGTGCTGTATTTCTCCACCGCAGTATAAAGTTCTATCGTTAAAATATTCCCATTTCTGCTAATAGTTGACCGCTCCAAAACTAAATGCAGATTTTGTAGGGAAACCGATAGCCTTGAATCTATATAGATTCTATGCTTACAATAAGAGAATGTATAGACAATCTTGTCACAATCAAGCTACTTAAAGCAAAATGAAGATTTATTTGTAAAATGTACACTTATTAGACCCTTTCTTTAAGGTTTTTTGTTTTGTTTATGAGTGTACATGTTGAGCTAAGCGTACTGCGAGTACAAACGTGTCAGGCCTTGAGGTGACCTGAGCATCGAATGACGGGCCACATTGCTTAAAGCTCCAGATTGTACACACATTTAAAACAAATAATTAATGAATCAGCTAAGTATTCATTTTCGTTGAGCCTTTGCTCTCTCAAGTTTGTATTTGTCCTTGCACTTTAGTCTTCTTTATTCTATAAAGAAAGGTCATATGAAGCATGTTAAGTTAGTTTGCCTTTTTGTTAGGAATAGTTATATCTATTATATGCTACACTAATAGGATTAGGCAATTAGAAAAAATTGCATCTCACGTTTATTCAGAGTTTTATTCAATTGTATGCCTAAAGTTCACTTTTTAGACCGACTTATGCTTTGTCTTGGACTGTTGAACATTTACAGCATGGAAATGAATGACTTTGCAAACTTGGCAACTTGTAATTGATTTAAATGAGTAGAAAAAAGCTTGGCCCGCAGAGTGGGAAATGTATTCAAATGTTTAAATGGATATTTTCCATGTTGATGTAAAATGACACCATTCAGATTTTGTAAATCTGGACAGAAAACCGACTGTGAAGTACTACTCAAACAAGGGTTTTACCTTAAATGAAATATTTTGAATCACATTAAATCCTCCCTGTGCTTTATTTTCTTTGTGTACTTCAAACGTTTAAATGCTCAAGTGAAACATATAGCTTATGTCTGTATTACACCTGCAAATTGTCCTTATAGGGGAGAAAACTTTTATTTTTTTCTTACTATAATTTGGAAACTTGTATATATGTTGCCTGCTAAAAACTGTTTGTCCAACATTGAGCCTAAGAAGAAAAATGTTGTGTACTCTTTACAGAGCGAATGTCTTTCTGATGGCTCACTGCTTTCGGACTAAAACTGTTTCTTTTGTATCTTTTCTTCACCTGTTTTCGTTTAGCAATTCATTTTAAAGAAGAGTCATTATGGCAAGCTACTTTAAATGTGTCTATTAAGGACTGCAATGATGTAACTTGTAAATGTGACTCTTGGATTTAATTAAAAAACACAAGCAAACAGCAGGTGTTATTTGTTTTTTTTGCCTGGTGGAGGCTGTGTTGTGGATATATATATATGTGTGTGTGTGTGTGCTGTCAAATATATTTTGAATCAGAAACACATTACTTTAAAATTTTGATTAAACGACTAATCACAGTTTACCAGTTTCTGTAAATTTAATTAACCAAAAATAAATATCAGAATGTCACACAGGAACATTTTTATTATGTGTTAGTGGAATAAATGTAATTTATTTGCACCGCCTTTTTAATATGCACATTCAGAATCAATTGTGTGACTAGTCTGTGTGTATACATGATCGTGGTAAGTTTTGTGTGGTTAATACTTATTTTTGACTGCCTGAGTATGTGTGTGTGTGCAAGTATTTTCACACACTCTATATTAACACATGTTTTATCTATATTTTATTTCAAACACATATACATTATTTTGCATTGATTGTGGAATAACTGAGCAAAGCGTGTGGCTTCCAAAGACCCAAAATCTTGTAAGGCATGGAATTTTTTTAAATATAATTTAAAAAAAGTTGAAAGTTTCTGTTTGAACTTTAGATTTTAGTGTTTTTAGCCATCTTGAATCCAACGTGATGTGATGTACTTTTCTTACACCACTGATAATGTCCTCGTAAGTGGAAACCAGGGTCTTGTGGAGAAAAATGTGGTATTGTGGTTTGCACAACCAAAAAAATAGGAAATAATACTGTCGTTATCTGTCTCCCTCTAGCGTTCACTAAGAACACATTCTCATTTCTCAATAGTAAATTATAATTTATGCTATAAATAGTTTTG